>NC_091200.1:35622480-35737480 GCF_040958095.1 Procambarus clarkii
TCGTCTGATGTGGTTCTTAGAGCACTATCACCTCCTTTCCCCTTCTCAATTTGGTTTTTGCAAGTGCCGCAGCACCATGGATGTCCTGGTGAACTTGGAGGTTTATATTCGTACTGCTTTGCCGTCCTTTTTGACCTGGAAAAGACTTACGACACTACCTGGCTGTATCATATTCTGTGCCAACTTCATTCCTTTGGCCTCAGTGGGAATCTCCCTCTCTTCCTCCAAAGTTTCCTCTCTAGTAGTCCTTTCGAGTGATGCTTGGTACCACTGTCTCTGCCCCTTTTCGGCAATATGAGGGTGTGCGCCAGGGTAGTGTAGTCTCATCACACAGAGCCACAAGTAACACGGGAGACATCTCCCGTCACGCAGGGTGCAGTCGCACCTCCACAGATCTGCAGTATAATCTATTGATACTGGTGATGGCTCAAAAGGGCCACCTCTTACGGGCTATTCATGCCCGAGCCATCTTTTGGGTGGTTTCATCTTGATCTTCTTCATCTGTTTAAAACACGGGAGACATCTCCTGTCACGCAGGGTGCAGTCGCACCTCCACATATCTTCAGTATCATCTATTGACACTGGTGATGGCTCAAAAGGGCCACCACTTACGGGCTATTCATGCCCGTGCTACCTCTTGGGTGGCTTAAATCTTAATCTTAATCAATCCTCATCACAATCGACTTGAGAATGGTCCAGGACGGACCGAAACGTCGTCGTCCCTTCAATTTCTAGTGTGTGGTCTGGTCAACATACTTCAGCCACGTTATTGTGACTCATCGCCTCCAGCATTGCTGTTTCTTATTCACAGTAAATTTAAGTCAGTTGAGTTTTCTGGGTTCCCAGCCATATTGGTGTCCCTTTAAATGAGCATGCAGATGCTGCCGCCAGAAACGCTGTCTGCTCTTGTCCCATTTCCCGAAAAGGTATTCCTTATTCCGACTTTTACCCGGTTATTCATTCCTCCATCCTTACCCGTTGGCAGGATTGTTGGTCTTCTGTTACTGGTAACAAACCGCCTACTCTTAAGAGTCGCGTGTCCTCCTGGCCTTCCTCCTTCCACCGTAACCAGTGGTGGGAAACGGCTCTGGCGACGCTGCATTTTGACCATACGCGCTTAACTCAAGGTCACTTAATGGAGCACCGTCCTCTCCTTATTGTCGAAATTGCATTCTCCCTCTCACGGTCGTGCATATCCTGGTTGAATGTCCTGACTTCCAGAACGAGCGTGTCTTCCGACCATCCCTCGCGGTCACTTGTCCCTTGATAGAATTCTTGGGGAATTGGATAATTTTGATATCGTTTGCCTTATGCGTTTGTTTCCGTATTGGCATCCTTAGTGATATTCAGCGCCCTCTGATTATTCTGCACATATGATGGTGCTACATAAACTTCCTGATTTGGTGCCTTCTTTGATAATTACTTACTTGTTAATGTTTTATCACACAGTGGCAAACAATAACAAGGTGTCACTAGACACGACAAAAACAGTTGTTTACTCACACAATTAATCAATATACAATTAATTAAAATATGCGTCACTGAGACGCTGCTATAAACCACTTACCAACGTGTCACTGAAACATCCGTAGAGTACTCAACAATCCAACACTAACTGTGTCATCCAGACACAGTTACTGAACTAGATGGTAACAAATCCTAGCTGACATAACCAACACACACCTCGGTCACTCCACTGTGGCGTGACACCACCTTGAGGTGTTAAAACCTGCCACTCAGACCGAGATGACAGTTTAACTCTTTACAATCTCAATAGATCCAAGCACAGAGGAAGCTCGTTTTGAGATATTCTGGTTGTTCCGAGACTGGATGAATACTGATCACTAAAATATTACAAAAAAGAGATATGGGGGCCTGTTTTTACATTCAATTACTCCTTCTTAGACTGACAATCATTCATCTCTTCCCCGGCGATGAGTTAGGTGGCTACAAGCAACAAGCAGGTTGTGGCTACTCAGGTGGTAAGTTATGCAGATAAAGATATCTTGTGAACCCCTCTTCTTCAGCTAGGGAGCCCGACCTTGAATCCCTACAAAGTCGATTGAGTTCCACCTCAAGCTGAATCAATGAACTTCCACGCTACGGATACCACTTTTTCCTTCCATGTCACAGGTGTTACTTGATTACACCACACGAGCTGGCCAAATCAGCAGGCACTGACCATCAAGAGTTCCAGCGTAGTCACAACCACAATTACTCCTGGGTAATATACACCCACTTGGTGAGAAAGAGCAGCCCCACCCACTCTCCTACACCCCACACACACACTTCGCATGACGGGTTTGACTTGGCGTGTGCAAGCACGCTCTGTCCTGGGCGAGGAACTCCACACTCCCCACCACCCTGTTTATACTAACTTTCATGAGTCTCAACACTATCAAGTCTTAAACACTGCTCATGGGACTCTTCACAGCGATTGTCACTATTGTTGCTTCACTGCTACATAGGCAATCACTTGCTCTAAGACACGCGTGACAATGAGTCTGAACATAGTTACTTTTTATTAGGATCACGTGAGTACACTGCTGGCTCTTGCCGGGAAACTGAGGTTACCCCGTCCCATCCAAATCCTTATCCGTCCAAGTGCTATAAAATCGTAATGGTTTAGCGCTTTTTCCTGATAGTTCCCTTCCCCTCTCACACTGGTTTAGCTCTATGAAATCACATTTGTCTC
Source organism: Procambarus clarkii (assembly GCF_040958095.1). Taxonomy (NCBI): domain Eukaryota; kingdom Metazoa; phylum Arthropoda; class Malacostraca; order Decapoda; family Cambaridae; genus Procambarus; species Procambarus clarkii. Next base: position 35,625,176 of record NC_091200.1, read on the forward strand.
TTCCAGGACTTTCACACTGCTAGTACTGTCTCTTAACGAACACCAGGTTGTCACGGCTCATCCACCAACCATTGTTGTCGACGTAATTTGCAGTAATACTCAATATAATCCAAATCGCATCACAAAATTTGCCAGTGATTCGGGTCTGAATGACTTAATGATTCAAAAGAGCACTTTTACCCCAACCTTAGGTGAGAATTTTCTGGCCCTGATCTCTGGTTGGGCAGCGTCCTCTCTCCTTGCAGTCTGGAGTCTGACGCCTTTGGGGCAGTCCACATGCTCTCCAGGATTCCCTGACATCATCACCTATTGACCAATGGCAGAAGCTAGGCATGTCTGTCTTTTCTGTAAACGTACCTGATCGGTAGTGGAATAGGTGCGCGTTCCAGAGTCGTTGTTTGGTTTCCATTGTGTCCAGCGAAAAGCGACAATGTCTCAGAAGGGGGAAAAAAAAGTGGCTGTGGTTAAAATCCAATAGTTTTGACGAGAAAGGGCTCTCCCTCTGCCCCTCCCACCAAACTATCCACCAAACTTTACTCACCCTGTGTAAAGGTACCCCAGGTCTGCTCCTGTTCGACTGTTTAATCAATTACAAGAGAACCATATGACCCAGGTCAAAACTGATGATCTCTTTAGACACTTCATTCCAAGACGAATCCAGAGAGTCCAAACTAGGCACACAATGGATGACAAGTGGCGAAGTTGTGCCATGCAAGCACACATACAAGTAATCATAAAAAATAGGAGCTGGCATGAATTTGTATAACGAGGAAGCAAATCCTCTAAAGGTAATTCATGATATATTTTGATATTTTGAATTTACTCTTTCTAAAGTGCTAGGCTGTATACGAACAATATAATATGTTAAATAAAAATTGAACTGCTTAATATATATAAAAAATACGATTTTTTAAAACATACACTGACAATTTTGAGTAAAATGATGTCAATGATTGGTGTCAATGATTGCTCCACAAGTAGATAGTGCAGATATTTCACGATTTTCTTGCAACTGCTAATGATTATTGGCTGGGCCATATCCTCAAACTTATTTAATTATTAGGAAGCTTCTGATAAATCACGTGTCAAACAGTGGAGAAAAATTTTACAGAAGCCTCCATAAAAGAAATAGTTACAGGTCCTTTGCTGTTTGTTTACAATTATTCACAAACAAAATATTACCACATGTTACTAAGTGTATTGATAAATGGTGACAAATAACAATGATAAAAAAAACATTTGTAATATAATGAACGAAACGACTTAAATATCTATTCCAGCTTTTGATTATGGCACAACCTGATGACTAGCAATCAGTTCAGAAACTATAGAAAAATAAATTATTGTGAGACAGTGAATGCATCTTTTTTCATGTGAAAGGGAAAGTTAACATAATTTTTGTTAATTATCTTTACATTCATGTCTTAAGTTCCTACCAAGAATAGTAGGCATCCTTCAGTCTCGGGAACTATGGAGTTGCGCCCTGGTTGTCAATCCTGGTGCAGCGTCTGGTGTGACTGATGAGGCCAATCCGAGAGTGGCAGTCCATCCCACACTGAGCACAAACGAAGTCCGATTCTGGTCTTGTCTTCCTGGCTACCGGCATTCCTTTCTGTCTCTTTGCCTCCGATTTCTTGGCGAGTGACTCCCGAACTTGGAGAGACCTCTTTGAACAGACTGCCCCAAGCTGAACGGGCTGCAGCCAGTGTTTCCCACGTAGCAAGTTCGACGTCCGTGGCTTTCAGGTCCCTCTTGCATACGTCTTTGTACCGTAGCTAGGGATTGCCTGTTGGACGCTTTCCCTGCATCAGCTCTCCTTACAGGAGATCCTTGGGGATCCTGCCGTCGTCCATTCGCATAACGTGCCCGTGCCAGCATATTCGTCTCTGTTTCAGCATTGCGTACATGCTGGTGATTCTTGCTCTCCCCAGGACGTTATTGTTACCTTGTCCTGCCAGGTGATGTCCAATATGTGTCGAAGGCAGCGCATGTGGTAGGCATTCAGCTGTCTTTCCTGACGGGCGCGGAGTGTCCAAGTCTCACTGCCATAAAGGAGAGTGCTCAGAACACAGGTTCTGTAAACCTAAATCTTTGTATATTCAGTCAGCCTATTGTTGGCCCACACTCTCTTTGTCAATCTGGACATGGTAGTAGATGCCTTACCGATGCGTTTGTTTATCTCCGTATCAAGAGAGAGGGAGTCAGAGATTGTGGAGCCCAGGTACACGAAGTCGTGAACGACTTCCAGTTTGGAATCGGAGATGCCGATGTCAGGTGGAGAGTCCACTCCTTGTCCCATGACTTGTGTTTTCTTCAGGCTGATGGTGAGTCCGAAAGCCTGAGAGGCCTTGCTGAAGTGGGTCATGAGCCGTTGGAGGTCTTCGGCTGAGTGGGCAGTGACTGCTGCGTCGTCGGCAAAAAGGAAGTCGCGCAGACACCTCAGCCAAACCTTCGTCTTGGCGCTCAGCCTGGCGAGGTTAAAGAGCTTTCCATCCGACCTGGTCCGGAGGTAGATGCCTACCGTGGCAGATCCGAAGTCGTGCTGCAGCATAACTGCGAAGAAAATCCCGAATTGGGTTGGAGCCAGGATGCAACCCTGCATTCTGCCAGAGACAGAATTCGTTCGGTTTCCCCTGTCGGTGGCATAATGTGTTCCAACAGTGCATTCCTGACGACAAATCCCACACCATGTTCTCTGGTCTCATCTGGAGGTTTTCCTTGCCAGAAGAAAGAGAAGGTCCTCTCTCTCACAGATCCTGATCCTGGAGCCTGGTCTCTTGGAGAGCAACAATATTCATCTGCAGTTAGCTCGGCTCCCTATCGATGATTGCTGTTGTTGTTGTTGTTATAGATTCAGCTACTGGGAACAGAAAGTTCCAAGTAGCACGGGCTATGGTGAGCCCGTAGATGATTGCTGTTTTTCGGGCGTCATTGATTTCTTGCAAGTCGTCAGAGAAACCTGGTGTCAGTGTCCTGACGTTCCATGTACCCAGCTTTAGGGCAGTTGATATTTTCTTTTTAGGTTTGGTATTGCTTGGTGCAAAGTTGTCGGGCCGCTTGTCGGTTTTCACCCTAAACCTCACGCACCCAGTGATGTTAACGGACTGTGGCGAGGCAACACCTTATTGGCTGGGGTTTGCCCAGCTTGAGGCGGGCGGTAGCTGCCCAGTGGGGCGCGATGACCCCTCCCACCGTCGGAAGCAGCCCCTGGCGTCACACTCTTCGCCAATTGAGAAGACTTAAAACCAGTAGACTGTTGCTTCCCGTGTTGGTTCGACGCTGTGAGGCGAAGCTGGAGTGTCCTCTCCAGTGCACAAAGGCTTCGTAGGTAGATATGGAGGAAGCTGTTACCCATGCAGCAGGTCCTTCCTCTCCACATTGCTGAAATTATCCAATGGAAAGGCAAATACCAATACACATGGTTCCAGCATCGTCGCAGGAGCTGCCAGAACGAGGTCGAAGTCAACAAGGAACTGCTTTAGGGGCTGCAACTCCAGATTTTTCCTCGAGGTTGACTCCTGAAGCCTTTCCCAAAAAAGGGGTATAGCCGCAAGGCAGCGTAGGTTTAAAATCAGGGTTTTCCTTCCCCTAGATGGGCTGCCTTCCCAGCCTATCGAGTCCCATCTACCCGGAGCAGCTGGTTTTAAGGCGCCAGAGGCACGCCCTCGCCCCTTCTCCTGTCGGTAAAAGCAGTTCCGCCGAACTTAAAGACTAAGCCACCCGTGCTGGCCAGGAATTGGAGTTTGTTGTCAAAGGGTATTGGAGACGCATGCCGTATAGGAGCTTTTTATAGGTCATGGAAGCTCGTCCCCCATTACCACCCCCTGGCTATGACAACCCCTTGGAACCAACTCTACCAATTTTTGGTAGAGTTGGAGAAGCTGAAGAAAACTGATTCAAAATTCAAAACAATTCAAATTCTAATTCTGATTCAAATTAAAAAAAACTGATTCATATTCTTTACCAAGAATAGGAATCAGTCTTTGCTATTGTACTTTTGAATGATTATAAGTGTTTACTTTGTATGAAGGATGAAGGAACACAAAGGTATTACAGGAATTACCATGGGGTGCACCTAGGAATAATTACTCACACACTTACCTCCATCATCTCTCTCTGCTTCCCTCTGCAAACGAAGAGTCACAATAACGTGGCTGAAGATATAATGACCAAACGAAACAAAAGAAAATGAACCTACGATGAGGTTTCGGTCCGTCCTGAAGTGTGGTTTGGTCATCATATCTTCCTCCCTCTCTTTTCCTTTCTTTATCTGCCTCTACCTGTCTTTGTCTCTCTTCCTCGAGCTGCCCTGCTGGAGAAAGTGCTTACAAGATTTATTCTCAGTAAACACACCGCCCAGGGAATGTTTGTAAATGCGAGTTTAACTGTTAATAATTATTCTTTCCCTGCCTACAATCTGATTAAGATGTTAGGTCAGGTTATGTTAGGATACCTTAAGTTGAATACCTTTCGAGACAGTTAAGAGGTGATTTGCAGTTTGGAATCTGAACAATAACAATCAATGAAATCATCAGTTTAACACTAGTGCTTTGTTTGAGATGGCGGCAGTGGTGGTGCTCGGGTGGATGGCAGATGTAAGGTGATGGACGACAGACTGCTTTATTATAGGGTCACTGAGACGTCCGCCGTTAGTAAACTAATTGTAAACCCGGATACGAATATCTTGGATAGGAAACTTGGGAACTCTGTGGGGACTTCTTTTTAAGCCTATGGCCTAAAAACACTTTGGGGACTCCATTTTAAGTCCACAGGAAGACTTTGCATTAAAGTCTATGAGCTAGGAAATTTGCATTAAAGTCTATACCCAAGGAATTTGACATTAAAATCTATGGCCTAGTGAGTTTACATAATATGTCCAAGGAAATCCATTGGTCTAGTCTATGTCTATGATGTAGGAAGTTTGTATTAAAGTTTATGTCCTAGGATATACATTTAAGTCAACGGCACAAGAAGTTTTTACTCAAGTCTATGGCCTAAGAAGTTTACTTAAGTCTAGACCCTATGATCTTAATTTTAAGTGTACGGGCTGGGAAGTTTATATTTATAGATATGGGAATTTTATAATTAAACCTACCGGAATTTCACATCATATCTCTCTTACCAAAAACAAAAACGGGTCCTCTTCGTCGTACCATTTAAATTTTGCAGGAAAAATCTACAGTAAGAAAGATTACATTGAAATCTGCAGGTAGTTTACACTTAAGATTATGGTAATTTCAAGCTTCATCTGACACCAACATTCGAAAATGCCAAGTCTATATCACACCATTTAAAAAATATAGGAAACGTTTGCTGGAAAGTTTACATTTAACTCCATTGTAATTTTTCTTGACAATGAAAGGTGAATATTATGCTTTATTTCACCACAAAATTCTAAAAAGGACCACAACAGTCATACTGTCTGGCCCATGTACTGAGATCGTTGGGGCTGCCATTCCCAAAGTGAGCATGTGAAGGCATAGACGACATTCGTCTCTTTCAACACATTTTTTTAAGAGTTGGAAGAGTTCTCCGTGAACAAGTTTGCTGAACTCAATAACATATGTTTGAAAAAACCGCCACTATAATTAAATTAATGGAAATATTATAAAATATAATAACAATTAAATTCAAAATAATTACAATTTAAATAATGATAATAATAAAATTAATAGTAATAATAAATAAAATTACTGAAAATAATTAACATTAAATTGAAATCATAATAAGTAAAAAAAACAATTATGTAAGCAAATGACAAAAAAACATTACCAAGATCTTTATATATTACTGGTTTTGTTTGTTGCCACAGATCGCTACTGCACCACCAAGCCTGGTACGCACACCTTCAATGGTTACTTGATTGACTGCAATTGTACCCGTGGTGAAGGGTTCAAGCTGCGCATAACCAAACAGGATACAGGTAAGTCTTTGTCGGTCGTGATGAAGGGTCCAGCTGCACTTACAAACAATGCATTACAAAAAATATTGTAAATGAATGTCTTTAGTACATATATAGTTGGTTAGTTTACATAGGTTTACACTGAACTATTTATCTTAAAGAAAGTGTTAAAAACAATATAACATGAAACTCTGACAATGAGAACATAATTTATAGGATTAATATGAACTAATCATTCAATGACTTTGTAAAAACAAAATTTACACCCTCAGCAGTCTCCATGTATATGATTCTAGGGCAAACCCGGATCAAAATCATTCCCAACACACAGTTCATGCAACATAGATCTGACTTCCATAGAACTCAACATTCCTGGCAGTAAGGCCTCTCTTTGTCACAGTAGTTCCTTCAAAATTCCAGTTATCCAATTGGGGGTCTCCCTGCTTTCTCTGCTGACTAGTTGTTTATTGTTTTATTCAATCATGTATACCTGCTGCACCATTATATATATCATTCATTCTTAAGTTGTATTTAACTTAACTTTTTACCTCTGGGATAGTTCGAATTGCTAGTGACTATTCAGTGTAATAAAAGGGAATTGATTGAGTTGCTGGATGTGCAATTCCATTCAGATAAACAGGATATCATTCGGTTGTGAACAATTCTTCAAGGTGTGAATATGAACATAACGCTTGAAATAAGATTGCAATGAGCGTCAAGATGAACACCCATGATTCGTCTTGAACATTTCTCCATTCACAATTAAGGGTACAAAAATCAACACTTTGAAGGTGGTATAGTTCATAGTAATGCGGGCTCAGACATTGACTGCTAACTTTACTTGCGACCAGGTATCAAGATGAACGAATTCACTCATAATGACATTGGTTCTAATTTTTAGGTCTCTAATGCCATCAGAAAAATGCCTTTAAAAATACTTTTCAATAATCTCTCTGTGTAGCAACTTAAATTTCGGAAAATTATAAAACCGATCGAGTGAGTTAAAGGGAACTATAGCACATTTGGCTGGATTGAAAGTAAGGTTGTTTTCTGCATTAAATCTCTCACATAGTCCTATCAAGATTTTCAAAGAATCTTTCGTCGGTGTGAGCAGAACTAGATCAGCATAACAGGAAACATTGACCTTAGTTGTACCTGTGCGTCAGCCAGCTCGACTGGCTTTTAACTCATTCAACAATGGATGAAGATAGATAGCAAATTTGTATAAGACTGAAAACTGTACCTTATTTTGATTCCATTTTTAGTGAGAAATATTCAGAGTGGATATTACTCCATTTCACAGCTAATTTGCATACCTGATAAAAAAAATATATAATATATATATATATATATATATATATATATATATATATATATATATATATATATCTATATATATATATATATATAATAACTGAAAACTCACACCCCAGAAGTGACTCGAACCCATACTCCCAGAAGCAACGCAACTGGTATGTACAAGACGCCTTAATCCACTTGACCATCACGACCGGACATAATGAGGTGATAGCCGAGGCTATTTGAACCACCCCACCGCCGGCACTCGGATAGTAATCTTGGGCATAGCATTTTACCAAATCACCTCATTCTTTGGGGCACACGTGAGGAACACAAATGCGAACAAGCCTGAAATGGTCCCCAGGACAATATGCCAACTGAAAACTCACACCCCAGAAGTGACTCGAACCCATACTCCCAGAAGCAACGCAACTGGTATGTACAAGACGCCTTAATCCACTTGACCATCACGACCGGACATAATGAGGTGATAGCCGAGGCTATTTGAACCACCCCACCGCCGGCACTCGGATAGTAATCTTGGGCATAGCATTTTACCAAATCACCTCATTCTTTGGGGCACACGTGAGGAACACAAATGCGAACAAGCCTGAATGGTCCCCAGGACAATATGCAACTGAAAACTCACACCCAGAAGTGACTCGAACCATACTCCCAGAAGCAACGCAACTGGTATGTACAAGACGCCTTAATCCACTTGACCATCACGACCGGACATAATGAGGTGATAGCCGAGGCTATTTGAACCACCCCACCGCCGGCACTCGGATAGTAATCTTGGGCATAGCATTTTACCAAATCACCTCATTCTTTGGGCACACGTGAGGAACACAAATGCGAACAAGCCTGAATGGTCCCCAGGACAATATGCAACTGAAAACTCACACCCCAGAAGTGACTCGAACCCATACTCCCAGAAGCAACGCAACTGGTATGTACAAGACGCCTTAATCCACTTGACCATCACGACCGGACATAATGAGGTGATAGCCGAGGCTATTTGAACCACCCCACCGCCGGCACTCGGATAGTAATCTTGGGCATAGCATTTTACCAAATCACCTCATTCTTTGGGGCACACGTGAGGAACACAAATGCGAACAAGCCTGAATGGTCCCCAGGACAATATGCAACTGAAAACTCACACCCCAGAAGTGACTCGAACCCATACTCCCAGAAGCAACGCAACTGGTATGTACAAGACGCCTTAATCCACTTGACCATCACGACCGGACATAATGAGGTGATAGCCGAGGCTATTTGAACCACCCCACCGCCGGCACTCGGATAGTAATCTTGGGCATAGCATTTTACCAAATCACCTCACGTGTGCCCCAAAGAATGAGGTGATTTGGTAAAATGCTATGCCCAAGATTACTATCCGAGTGCCGGCGGTGGGGTGGTTCAAATAGCCTCGGCTATCACCTCATTATGTCCGGTCGTGATGGTCAAGTGGATTAAGGCGTCTTGTACATACCAGTTGCGTTGCTTCTGGGAGTATGGGTTCGAGTCACTTCTGGGGTGTGAGTTTTCAGTTGCATATTGTCCTGGGGACCATTCAGGCTTGTTCGCATTTGTGTTCCTCACGTGTGCCCCAAAGAATGAGGTGATTTGGTAAAATGCTATGCCCAAGATTACTATCCGAGTGCCGGCGGTGGGGTGGTTCAAATAGCCTCGGCTATCACCTCATTATGTCCGGTCGTGATGGTCAAGTGGATTAAGGCGTCTTGTACATACCAGTTGCGTTGCTTCTGGGAGTATGGGTTCGAGTCACTTCTGGGGTGTGAGTTTTCAGTTGCATATTGTCCTGGGGACCATTCAGGCTTGTTCGCATTTGTGTTCCTCACGTGTGCCCCAAAGAATGAGGTGATTTGGTAAAATGCTATGCCCAAGATTACTATCCGAGTGCCGGCGGTGGGGTGGTTCAAATAGCCTCGGCTATCACCTCATTATGTCCGGTCGTGATGGTCAAGTGGATTAAGGCGTCTTGTACATACCAGTTGCGTTGCTTCTGGGAGTATGGGTTCGAGTCACTTCTGGGGTGTGAGTTTTCAGTTGCATATTGTCCTGGGGACCATTCAGGCTTGTTCGCATTTGTGTTCCTCACGTGTGCCCCAAAGAATGAGGTGATTTGGTAAAATGCTATGCCCAAGATTACTATCCGAGTGCCGGCGGTGGGGTGGTTCAAATAGCCTCGGCTATCACCTCATTATGTCCGGTCGTGATGGTCAAGTGGATTAAGGCGTCTTGTACATACCAGTTGCGTTGCTTCTGGGAGTATGGGTTCGAGTCACTTCTGGGGTGTGAGTTTTCAGTTGCATATTGTCCTGGGGACCATTCAGGCTTGTTCGCATATATATATATATATATATATATATAATATATATATATATATATATATATATATATATATATATATATATATATATATATATATATATATATATATATATGGGGATACCACCTCTGGTGCAATTATAGGGACCCACAGCCTCAGAGAAGGGAACACAGAGCATTCAGGGAAAAACTTGCCATATAAATCTGAATACATAAGTGTTCGCTTCTCCTACCACCCCCCCTTTTTTATGGTGTACAATTTATTATGCAAGGTTATACAGTTACATATCTGATTGTATACAAAAAATGAACATTAAGAGCACACAAGAAAAAAAGTTCGCTTCCTAGAGGCTGTAGATTTCCTCGAACTCCTCCAATGTCGGGCAGGAACCGAGGATGCAGCGAGCATTCCCCCTCTGGATCGCGACGCTGAGACGCTGAAAGAGAAAACTTGCCTCTCTAGGGTCTCTTGTGGTGTCAATGAGCTTGGAGCCAAGATCCTTAAGAAACCTTCTTGCACTCTCTCCCCATGGGCCTAGGGTCTCAGACCCTATTGGAATGAAGTTGTACCAATTATTTAATTGCCTATATGTGGCTGACTTGTCTCTTTCTCTGTGTGTCGCCGTGGCTCCTGCTGTGCTGGCAGAAAGGTTGATGTATGTGGTTACCAGGGTGGATACGCAAATATAGTCCCATGCCAACTGTCTGCCACCCTTCCACGGACGCAGTGTGATTCCGTCTGGTCGGCCGGCAAATCTAACAGAGTCACAGTTCAGTAGGTTGCGGGGCTCTCTCTCCGCTGGACACTGAGCAGAGGCAAGGCTTCTTTTAATGATGTCTGTTGACTTCGTCGTGTCTCGTGTGCCAACCACCACATTTTCCACAGTGCAGGCTATGCAATCCATATTCGTCAGCATCTGCCTCGCCGCAAATACACCTATGAACAGTGTGGATAGGGGCAGCAAGACGGAGAGCGACTGCAATACGGAGCTCCTGCAGATCAAGACGTGTGCCTGTCGCAGACATAGGGACTGCCAAAAGGAAGTCCCCTGCATGGGGAGCCTGCACAGCTGTGAGGCGTGCACGATCACTGGGGGTTGTTGCTGCCTCCAGCAAAGCTGTGGCTTCTTTGTCTGCAATGGTGCTGTCCCAACTGGATTGTTTCTTGGCTTTCAGCATGGCTGGTCTGAGTGCTGGGTCTGCCATGGCACCCCATTTTGTGTCGCATTCTGTGTAGTGGGGGTTCTGTATCCCTGCTACATTACTCAGGGTGTCAGGTAGAATTTCGTTAACCAGGTCATCTGATGCTGGGGTGGAAGACAGGAAGGCTGGGACAGCAATTTGGGTGGCGTTGCGGACACCCAAGCCACCGAGCCTAACAGGAAGAGTGGCTTGTTTCCACTGGCATTCGTTGAGGGAGAGGTTAACAACTTTTTCCAGCATGGTCTTCAGTAAGAGGTCATAATCTTCAAGCTTTCGGTTGTCGTAAGATGGGGCACACCTCAGAAAGTAGGTTTGCCTTGGAACGGATAGGCATTTGGTGAGGAGATAAAACGCATCATGGGCATCGATGTCACCTATTCTGTCTTCCATCCTCCTAAGGTCTGCGATTTTCTTGTCAAGGATCTCCTCAATGGCGTTAGACCCGAGGGGGGCTCTAAGGAGGGTGCTGTTCTCGGCCCTAATGACATGGGCTCCAGGCAAGGCAGACCTTATTCTAGCTACGATGTCTGGGTTGGAGGAGACTACTTCACACTTGGAAGGGTTCAGGACGAGACCCAGGCTTACTTACTTCTTGCTCCCTTATTTTCTGTGGGAAAAACCTGCTGGGATTGATATAAGAGGAGACTACTAGAGACTTGGACTGAACTAAATGAAAAAATTACTGTCTGCAAATTAATTCCTAGAATCTCTAGCTAGGGTCGTAAATCCTAGCTCCCCTTTTCCTAATGATAGATTGTGGGCTGTAAGGGACAGGTGGGATGAATGGATTAGTTGATAGAAGTTCCAGTCCACCTGTAGACAGGGATCTCACATCAGCTTGTATATTATACAAGGATAAGATTTGATAAATTCAGTTATATGACTGAACACTGGCTCTGTTTAAATCAGAGATTTAAACATACATAGTCTAACCTAGCACCAAAACTAACAGCCATTAGGTTCTTATACTATAAACAAATTAAATTGCAAAAGTATAATAAATGACTTTAAATGCACTAAGCACTTAACTAAGTACTAGATATTATTCAATTAAATGAACTTGTATGATAACTTATAAATTAACTAAGCAAGCAATTGTTAACTTAATTTATATATTCAAATATATATGCAGACATATTTATATTAAATTTATATGATTATGTAGTCAGCTTGACTGAATCCTTTTCCACACAATGGACACTCATGAGACTTTATTTAAGCATTGCGACTGAATCTTTTTCTGACAACTGGACACTCATGAGGTTTAGTGCCTGGACAAGGACCTGCTGCTCATCTACAATATTAATAAACTTACTGAAATGTGAGGCTTAGCCTCGCTTTTTAACCAACAGACAGATTTATAGGATATTAAAGTCACACATGCATACAATTGGCCAATCATATACCAAATAACCTTCAATATACTTCTCTGCCAGTCGGGGTGCCTGTCTGACAAGGTGCCAGACTGATTAACTCTCTCTTGTTGAGTTTAGGCACGATATTTTGTCACAGCGTTGCTGTATGATGTAATGGTAGCGTTGCTACGTGATTGACACTGCAGTTGCAGAAGAATGATAGTTGCTGAAGATTAGGAATGAAGGTGGTGGAAACCGTGTCACTATGAGCTCCACTATACACTCCTATTTTATATAAATGCTCTAGAATTTTCCTTGTAGATATTGTCCAGGTACTCCCCCAATTCTAGAGAGTGTTCACTGGTGGTAAAGATATTAGATAAGGTGTCCTTGAGCTGGTAATGTTCGCTAAGGATCCGTCACACATGTTCACAGTTGTCAACAAACGCGTGGTCCCCCTGGGCTCTCGTGGACGCTTCTGACAGATCCCTTCCCATGCTCCCCAAGCACGGAAGTCTTCTATGAATATTGATTGATTATTTTTACAGTCAAGACTTATGATTGGGATAAGCTGTAATTATAATATAATTTGATATAGGATATAAAGATTATAAGTAGTACTTGATAGTACCACTGATTCTTATTAAGGATTCGGTTTTTTATCCCTACCGGATATTGAATCAATGTTCCAATAATTTTTTAATTATAAAATCCTTCTAGAAGTTTCTGGATCCATAAGAGATCATGCACAAAGTCACGTAGGCATCTATAGGGCCCTATGCGTACGGGATCCAAGTGACATTATCTTCTAGGATCAAACTGTATAATGAATCTATAATGATTCTGATATGATTTTAGATATGATTTTGATATGATACAGAAATTATACATTTCTTAGATGATAATTAGATATGGTGGGTAAAAATTTCCCACATCTTCCAGAGGGAGAGAACTGGCACAGAGTCCAATACTAAGGACAGTAGTAATCAGCTGTATTTATTTACTCTCCATCGGATTGATAATACAAGTGCAAATTTTGCTTGCACTTTTGTGCTGCTGTCCGTTGTGGACGATTGTGTCTGTTAGGAGTCTGTGGGTCATGTGGAGTTAGAGTGTCTTGAGATCTCTCAGGATCTAACTGCAGCTGGCTCACTGATTCCATGTGGATGAGTTTGTCCAATGTCTTTAGGGAAGTTGTTCCTTTAGACAGGATTTTGACTATTCTCAAAATCCCCTGGCTATCTGGATGGACTGAGACAACTTTACCTAATGGCCAGTCAGCCCTAGGGCCATCACTGTCTACCAAGACAATATCGCCAGGTTGGAGAATAGATATATTATGTGGGACATTAGCCCCATAGTGATGTTCTCGTAGAGATGTAAGATATTCTTTTGTCCAAACATCATTCCATTTTTGGATTATGCTGGACAGATGCTTATACCCCTGAACCAACTCGCTCTGACCCACATATGAGGGATCTCTGATCTCATCATCCACTAGAGATGGTACTGGAGTCAGAAGTCTTCCATACATTAAGTGTGCAGGACTTAATGGCTCATGTTGAGTAGGATCATCAGACAAGTAAGTCAACGGCCGGTTATTCACCCTTGATTCTATTTCCGTGATTACTGTCTGGAGTTCTTGAAGATTGATTTTCTGACGGTGTAGAGATTTTCTCAAGGATCTTTTGACAGTTCCTATTAACCGTTCATAAAATCCTCCGTGCCATGGGGCTCTCGGAGGGATAAATTTCCATCTGCAATGACGCTGTTCTAGTGTGGAAGTAACTGCAGGATGGGAACAAATTTCCCGTAGACATGCTTCTCCAGCTACCAAGTTTGCTCCGTTGTCTGAAATCAGCTTTGGGCATGATCGGCGTGCTGCGAATCTGCGGAAAGCTTGTATAAATGATTGAGCAGTCATATCGGGTGTTACCTCTAGATGTACTGCCCTGGTGGTAGCACAGGTGAACAGACAGATGTATGCCTTGATAGGTTGCTTATCTGGAGTCCCTGTTAGATATATTGCTCCTGTATAATCTACTCCTGTCGTTTCGAAAGGGTGTAGATGGACCACTCGTTCCTTTGGTAGAGGTGGTGGCCCTGGATAAGAGCAAGTTCTTGCATCATACCTTCGGCATATCATGCAATTCTTCAAGATTGATTTGACTGACTGTCTTCCCTGAGGAATCCAGTACTGCTGTCTGATTTGTGAGAGTGTGTCTAACACTCCTCCATGTTTGATGATTTGTTGATGTGTATGTAACACAATCAACCTGGTGATCCAATGATTTTTTGGTAAAAACCATGGATGCACAGTATCTAGATTGATATCTGCGTGTTTAAGTCTCCCTCCACAACGCAGAATGTTGTGATTTTCTTGGTCTATCCACAGACCGAGATTGTGTTTTAACTTATGCGGAAGATTTTCATAGTTATTCCCATAAGTTTCTCTCTGGGCTTGTCTTACCCAGTAGATAAGTGCATCAGGAAAAGTGTATTTTATACCTTTTTTCCTGAGATAATGAAACACGTTCTGTGTTACATTGATTAATTTGATGAGCGAGGAGTAACGAGTACAATCCAAGACTGATATTTGAGCTTGCTGCCTGGTGGTAGTTATGGTTTGTGTCGTGATGACGTGTGGCTTTTGTTCAGGCCAACTACCATTCACTAGCCATCGAGGCCCATGAAACCAAATATCTGCCTTTGCAAATTGTTTAAATGTCATACCTCTTGATAAAAGATCAGCTGGATTATCTTTTGTTGGTACATGCAACAATTGAAAGCCGGCGGAAATTTCTTTAATTTCCGAGACGCGATTTTTTACATATGGAGTTGGACAGTTATCGTTTCGTACCCATTGTAATACAGCTTCATTGTCAGACCATATAATGACATCTTTGATGTTCATGGTAGACAAGACTTGTTTGATATGTACTGCTAAGCGTGTGCCAGTTAGCAATGCAGTTAGTTCCATCTGAGGCAAAGTCCTTTTTTTTAATGGAGCAACTCTGGCCTTAGAGGTGATAAGATGTGATTGATTAGAAGTCACTAAGTAAGCACAAGCTCCAAAGGCTTTGGCTGACGAGTCTGCGAATATATGTAGTGATACTTCATCATTTTCCTCGACTATGTGTCTTGGAAAGATTATCTTTTCGACTAAAGTTTGTTCTTGAGCCACTTCCATCCAAGCTTTTTGTAACTGGAGTGGTAGTGGATCATTCCAACCAACTTTAGTCTTCCAAGCTTTGTTGGGGTTTTACTTCTCTATTCTTACTCTGGGATGAGCAATAGTTATGCTCAAGGTCACTCACCGTAGCCCTGCGGGTCTTCACTCGATCCTCACGGCGCCACTGCACGCCAGGAGAGTCTCCCAGTCAATCTCAACGGCCTCTGATTAAGAAAGAGTGGGAACACGACTCGTTCACTTGACTGTCATGTGCCCTCCCCAACAATCGGGCTCTACAGTTAACCACAAGGTCGCCAACTGGTGTTTTAGGTGGCCAGTAACACCATCAGTGGACTGGTGGAATTTGTGGTAGCCTTGGCAAGGTCACACTCAAAAGATCAGGAATCAGGCAGGTACTTATTGTTATCACTCTATGCTTTCAGTATAATATAGCTACAATATCAATGGAGGGAATGATATAAACACAATGGTAATTTTGTATTTTACTTAAAATGTATGAAAGATGTCACAAGGCCAAACAATAATAAATAAATCAACTGATCCTGGCAGCAGCCGGTAGTTCCCACGAATAATATGCACTCACTAAGTGGCAATACCTCCCCTCCTCGTCAAGTGTCAAGAACAGCTGATCGCCTGGATCCCGCGCGAAAGCTTATTGCTTGTTTTCTAGATTCACGCGCGCTGTTTCTTTAAGTTCTCCAATTTTACTAGAAACTCGCACACTCGATATTGGCACAAATAGCACGTATTTCTTAGTTACACTGTACTCAGGCTCAAACAGTCTTTTCTACAATCAATGCTACAATGACTCACTGTAATGGCTTTCACTGCCCTTCATTCAATGACATATTATGAAGTATTAACACTTGAGTTTTCAGTACTTTCTCTCGTGGGCGATAACCCAATAATTCACTGTACTCACAAATGATTAATCACTGCATGAACATAAGACATATATAGTGTATACCAATCAAACATCAATACATGGAAAATAAATAGTTTCTGGGCACGTAGCCTAACCTCCAAATACTGGCATAATATTATATATAATTTATCACTATATGTTCACATCAAAATCTGTAGAAAGATATACAAAACACAGTAAATTTATCACTTGTTCCTGGTGCCTGTACACACCAATAATAAACATGAATATTACAAGTACTCTTGATAGTACTACACGGCAAACTGGTGCCTTACTGTGACACGGGTGAGACTTGCTCATGACATATAAAATCCTCAGGCTAGATAATATAGCCGAATAATATAGCTAACTAAAGGGGAATGGGGAGGGAACTAGAAACACCTACTTCAACCTATCCTCGGATGAGAGTCGAGATGTAGCTCCTGGTCCTCGTGTCGGGAACGCCCCCACACGACACGTCGTCGTGTCCTACCAGAGCCTCTTGTCGTCCCACCGTTTAGCGCGTCGTCTCCGTGCCCTCTTCACTGCAGGTCCGTCCTCCTTCTTGACTTCTTGAAGGGTTGGAGTCGGTCTCTTGGCCGTCGTCTTCTCCCAGCAACGGTTGCCGCCTACGTCTCAGCAACAGTCGTCCGGATTCCCCAAATAGTCCTCTCCTTCCTCAGCTACCCAGTGGCTCTGTCAGCCACTACGCTGTCACGAACTGGTGAACTGCCACAGACGTCACATACGTCACTGCACGGCTTCACTGCTTCTTGCACAGTACCTGACTGGAGCACTTGTTGCTCGAATAACCGTCGATTCCCTCTCTGGTTCAACACATGAACTAGGGAAGACCTCACAGAGTACTGGCAGACTTCAGGTGACGCGTAAATCCACGGGAGTGGGAAACAACTGTCAAACTGACAGGACCAATCGTCGCACATCCGACCTCTTTGACGTGTCGTGTCTGACTGCTGGCGCCAGCTCGGCGTGCTGGCCGGACCCCCTTCCTTTGTGACGTCACTTTCGCCACGGGAGGTTTTCATTGGCTCCCGGTGCCACATTGCTGTCGGTGACCAATCCGGTGCCACTGACGTCACACGGTTTTGGCGGGAAATCAGGGAGGCAAGCGCCATCTTGGCTCCCTAAAGGGCCTATACCACAGGCCTAAATATTACTATTTCACAAATTTCTCGGCTCTCCGAGAACACTTCACTCTCTCCCATATATCAAACTGAAGCCTGCTACGTAGAGAACGCTTGGGAAAAGTAGACATGACTCTTACTGCAGGCGTGGGAGAATTATAAGGGGGGGAACTCCGTCACAGCTTCTTGCACCAATAAACGCCACTTGATAGTTAAAGGATTTAATAGACCAAGTGGGTCGAATACTTTGCTAACTTGTGAAAGCAAATCCCTTTTTGTAGCAATGCAATAATTTACTGGTACAGCTCTGATTTGAATTGTGTCCGAGATTAAATCCCACTCCATGCCTAACACCTTTTGTGATTCTGGTACATGATATTCAGGATAATCTCTTGCTATTTGATTATTCAATGTTGCATTATTAGAGACCCAAGACTGTAGTGGCATGTTGGCACCTTGTAGTTCCTTGTTGGCCTCTTGATATAATTGTAACAGTTCAGTAGTACTGTTAACTGTCCCTTGAAAATTATCTACATATAGATTCTGACTGATTTCAACCTTATAGGGACTTGATGATTTCTTCAGATGAGTATCTAGAGTTGCTTGCAAGAGAAATGAACTACTTGTCGCGCCAAAAAGAACTGATGAGAATCTGTAAGTCACTATAGGACTATTGATATCTTCTGGGTTCTCTACCCATAGAAACTTAGTGAAGTCTCTATCTTCTTCCTGCAAGCCAACTCTTAGAAAGGCCTTACTTATATCTGCTGAATACGCATATTTGTTAAGTCTAAACTTCAACAGTATGTCATACAATTTCTGAATTAGACTTGGACCTGTTTGCAAACAATCATTTAGACTGGTTCCTTGGGGTCCAGATTTAGAGCTACAATTAAAAACTATCCGTAAAGGAGTCGTTTTTGAATCTCTCATTACAGCCATGTGTGGTAAAAAATGGCCTGTTTGCTTATTGTCGTGTTTCACGACTTCGATGAATTTATTCTTTAATTGTTGAGCTATAATCTCATGATAGAGTTTTAAATGCTCAGGCCTTTTTCTTAGCTTTGCTAATTGAGATTTAAATTGGCTATAAGCCATGTGATAATTGGTAGGTAAGGTTTTATGGTTGATTTTCCATGGTAGCCTTACCCAGTATTGTCCATCATGATACTGTACAGTTTCTAAGTACTGATTGTATGCACAGACATCATCAGGACCTGGTTGTTCAGGAATTATTCCTATGGCATCAAGTTCCCACAATTGATGTACAGATTCCAATCCATCATCAATCACGTGGAGGATATTAAGTGGTGACTGTTCTTTGCCTAGCCATGCCACGATTACAGTTTCTATATGATGTGATTTTATAGAAGTTGAAGGTTCAAGATCTAGTATAGGTCCTGTCATCAATATGCCTCCTGCCGATTTGAGTATATACATACCCATACATTCCTCTGATCCCAGAATGAATCGATGATAGTAGTCAGCTCCAATCAGGAATTCCGATATTCCCTATGTAGTTAGAATCAAGTAGAGGATCTGCTAATTGGATTCCTTTTTCTTTTAGGAATTTAATTGTTGCTGCCAGACCAGTCACTTCCATTTCAGTAGGAATTTTATCAACTACAATGGCTTCGACTGTCCTTTGGGATGTACCTAGACAGACAATGAGTTGTACTACCGGAAAAGTTCTACGACCTGAACTGGTAAAAAACCCTGATATGGATGTAGATATTTGCTTTGAAGATTTAAGTTGTAAATCTTCTGCCATCTTTCTACTGATAAAGGTTTTTTGAGAACCTTGATCAAAAAAGCCTCTTGTTTGAATACAAATTCCTTGATTGCATAGTTCTAGCTGTGCAGTAGGCAATATGGCTGTTGTAACAATTTCTGTATCTAAGGCATTGACATTACTCATTACTGTACAGTATTGTACGGCTGTGGTGTTATTATCATCTTTGGGTTTTGCCTGAGATGCAGGTTGATTATTGGATGTCTGTGATCTGGATTGAGTGTTGATATCACCACAGAGTTCTGTGTGATGTACACTTTTATGACAATATTGGCAGTTCTGCAATTGAGTATTACATTCACTTGTATCATGCTTCCGTAAACAACGGATGCACCTGTTCAGAGATTTCAGTCGATTGATTCGACTGGCACGACCTTCATAAACTGTGCATTGATAAATGGTATGTGCTTCTTGACAGAATAAACATTTTAGGGCACTTGCAGCTCCTTTTGTCTTATCTGTCTTGGGAGTTTTATTTCCTACAGTTCTGTTAACTGTGGGGGATATAGCATAAGAGCCAACATCACTCTGTTTCCACTTTGCAGAAGAGGAGTTTTGTTGCCTTGATTTTTGACTGCCAGTTTGGACATTTTTGTTTTTGTCCATGGATTCACTTTTAGTGATTTTTTCTTGTGATTTAAGTTTTCCTCGGCTTCGTAATCTTTATACGTAAGCTCGAAGTCCATCAAAGATTTGGCTCTGTGATAAGATGTTGGTGTTATAATGGGTGCATAGGCTGTCTATGACCTCATTAGGAAGTTTCCTTTGAATGATTAACTTTGTAAGCCACTCTGCATTTCCTACAGGTACTTTTGTACTAAGGGCTTTGATGATTGATTCTATAGACAATCGAAATGATTGTAGTGACTCATAACTTTTATTGGGAGAGAGTAAATCCAATAATTTGTATGTGAGACGAGCAATAGCTGTCTCCTTATCACTGTAGTTATCTTGTAACAACTGTAAGGCATGGTCGTAATCATCATCTGTTAATGACAAATTAGCAATGACCTGCCTTGCCTCTCCTCGTAACTGGCCTTGTAAATATTGAAACTTCGTCGCTTTTTTGAGAGAAGCGTTGGAGTTTATTATAGAATCAAAGGCTCTCCAGAAGGTATCCCAATCGTCTTCATCCTTGCCCTCAAAATATGGTAAATGTACCTTTGAGAGCTCTGCTGCTATATGTGTGATAGTTGCATTGCTTTGTTGAGTGGTTGAGCTCACATTGGATTGGGTTCCTGCTTGAGATATTTGTTTGATTAAAGGATCAAGTTGATTTTGGATTTTATCTTCATACATTGTCATCTCAGCAATGATTTCCTGAAGTTCCCTTTGGGTTAAATCTGCAGTTGCCATTTCTGTTAGATAAATCTTTGCATGGCGTTTGATTTGTCCATACTTTTCAACAGCTGCTTTTACTCTGGTATTCAAAATTATTAAATCAGGAGATGGTTGTCTAGCTAACTTTTGACATTTGTCAATCAGTTGAGTTAGGTGATTTTGTAGACCAATAAGTGTCCTTCTATTTCCTGTTTCAGCTGCTGGTGGAATACTGTCAGCCATTTTGACCTTTTCCGATGTTTCGGAGATTCCGAGATATTTTCTTTTTTCATGATAAATATGTATGATGTTAATGTATTTTGATAAATGAGCTTTCCTGTCCACTTAGGTAATGATTCCAAAGATCGTCCTTCTTTTCCTCCCTGGAATCTGGATGTAGCAGGTGTTCAATTATCAAAAGTAAAATATATTTGTGACAAATGTATTTTAAGATTTTTAAGACAAATATATTTTTTAAGACAAATATTTTAAGACAAATATATTTTAATTATCAAAAGTAAAATATACCTGTGACAAAATATCGTGCCTAAACTCAACAAGAGAGAGATTAATCAGTCTGGCACCTTGTCAGACAGGCACCCCGACTGGCAGAGAAGTATATTGAAGGTTATTTGGTATATGATTGGCCAATTGTATGCTTGTGTGACTTTAATATCCTATAAATCTGTCTGTTGGTTAAAAAGCGAGGCTAAGCCTCACATTTCAGTAAGTTTATTAATATTGTAGATGAGCAGCAGGTCCTTGTCCAGGCACTAAACCTCATGAGTGTCCATTTGTCAGAAAAAGATTCAGTCGCAATGCTTAAATAAAGTCTCATGAGTGTCCATTGTGTGGAAAAGGATTCAGTCAAGCTGACTACATAATCATATAAATTAATTATAAATATGTCTGCATATATATTTGAATATATAAATTAAGTTAACAATTGCTTGCTTAGTTAATTTATAAGTTATCATACAAGTTCATTTAATTGAATAATATCTAGTACTTAGTTAAGTGCTTAGACTACATTTAAAGTCATTTATTATACTTTTGCAATTTAATTTGTTTATAGTATAAGAACCTAATGGCTGTTAGTTATGGTGCTAGGTTAGACTAAGTATGTTTAAATCTCTGATTTAAACAGAGCCAGTGTTCAGTCATATAACTGAATTTATCAAATCTTATCCTTATATAATATACAAGCTGATGTGAGATCCCTGTCTACAGGTGGACTGGAACTTCTATCAACTAATCCATTTATCCCACCTGTCCCTTACAGCCCACAATCTATCATTAGGAAAAGAGGAGCTAGGATTTACGACCCTAGCTAGAGATTCTAGGAATTAATTTGCAGACAGTAATTTTTTAATTTAGTTCAGTCCAAGTCTCTAGTAGTCTCCTCTTATATCAATCCCAGCAGGTTTTTCCCACATTTTCCTGATATCTGCCAAGAGGTGGTCTACGGTGCCAGCCTATAGTGCCATCATCCAAAAACCAGATGTTGAACTCGCTGGACAAGCTTTCGGTGATTTCTTTTAAGACTAAGCAGAAAAGAAGGGGAGCAAGAGGATCACCATGCTGAACACCTTCACATGATCTGATTTTATGTTCACCAAAGAGCAGTTTTGACTCACCACTGTAGCACGATAGTATGAACGGGTAGAGGGGCCGGAAATGGCGATGCACGGCACAAAGTACTGCATCTCTTCTGACCATGTTGAAGGCATTCTTAATGTCCAGTTTGAGTAGGGCCTTTTCATCAGAAATGTTGGTGATGTATGCTCATGCTGCATGGGCAGCCGCTTCACAGCCTTGGGGGATACCAAATCCTAGCTGGATTGGTTTCAGTAATTCAGCCGCTTGCTGGCTGACTACCCTCGTAGCAGCCTTGGCAATCAGGCGTCGGAGAGTGTTGCCAACAGCGATTGGCCTGATTCCTTCGTCCTTCTTTTTGAGAGCACAGAGGGAGGCACCAAAAAAGAGAGGCCTGATGAACCTCAGGTATCTCACCAGCCAGGCACATGTTGACGAACCTTGTGAGTTCCATAAGAAGATCTTGTGCAGCATCACCAACCGCAGGATTTAACATTTGCTTGATGTGTTGAGGATTTAACCCTGTAAAGCCGCCTGCTGACCCAGGTAGAAAAGAAAGGGCTGCTTTGTAGACCTCATATTCACCAACGGTTAATGGGTCTGAAATGGTGTCGACTGATGGCGGAACGATGTTGTCGCCTTGAGAAGCTCTGGGTGGGTGCTTGCTCTGCAGGGCCGTGCTGTGGCTGAGTTTCGAGGAGCAATTTTCTCGTCACTGGTGAGGACTCTAATAGCACTTGCGGTATTTCCCTCTTCAATTTTCTTGGTGATTTGGGCTCTGATTATGTACGTCTCCGGTATGTTGTTGTTACCATATCTGCGGTGGGTGTGTTTTGCTCAGAGAGGCAGGCGAACTAGGTTATCCCCCCTTGGGTATTCATTTATCGCCCTCTGGACCGAGGAAGCAAGTGATCTGTCCCTCCTTGGAGGGACGGTGAGGCATACATTGCCAAACAGAAGGACATTATGCCACGCTTGAATGTTTTCCGGGGCATCATTGACCCTTTTCAGAAGATTACAGAGTTTGGCTACTGCATTTGGGAGGGCTGCTTTTAGGATGTGTGGTAATGTTCTAGCAGACGTCGCTATGATTCCTTGGGTGAGGTTTGCAGATGAGATTAGGTTAATTGGAGTCTCTTCCCTAACTGTCAATTGCAGCTGGTCAATGTTTCCCTCTGGAAGTTGGTGGGAACCACTGCATCTTACCTCATTGAAGGTATGAATACGGATAACACCATCGTTGGAGTTTATGGCGGTGTTTTTGTTGCATACTCTACAAAAACCTCTTTTAGGAGTAGTTGTTGGCACCTCAAGGCTTGTGGAGTCCTGCCCGACCGCTGGGACACCTTCCATTTCAACTAAGTTAGGAGAGTTAAACTGTGCATTGTTCTTTAGAGGGGGCAAACACACTGGGTCATGGCCAAGCAACCGCCATATATATATATATACATATATATATATATATATATATATATATATATATATATATATATATATATATATATATATAAATATATATATATATATAAATATATATATATATATATATGTCGTACCTAGTAGCCAGAACGCACTTCTCACCCTACTATGCAAGGCCCGATTTGCCTAATAA
Organism: Procambarus clarkii; assembly: GCF_040958095.1. Classification (NCBI taxonomy): domain Eukaryota; kingdom Metazoa; phylum Arthropoda; class Malacostraca; order Decapoda; family Cambaridae; genus Procambarus; species Procambarus clarkii. The sequence continues at coordinate 35,648,855 of NC_091200.1, forward strand.
GCCAAGTTTTCCTGAATTAATATTTTTTTTCTAATTTTCTTCTTATGAAATGGTAAAGCTACCCATTTCATTATGTATGAGGACATTTTTTTTTATTGGAGTTAAAATTAACATAGATATATGACCGAACCTAACCAACCCTACCTAACCTAACCTAACCTATCTTTATAGGTTAGGTTAGGTTAGGTAGCCGAAAAAGTTAGGTTAGGTTAGGTTAGGTAGGTTAGGTAGTCGAAAAATAAGTAATTCATGAAAACTTGGCTTATTAGGCAAATCGGGCCTTGCATAGTAGGCTGACAAGTGCGTTCTGGCTATTAGGTACGACATAGAGAGAGAGAGAGAGAGAGAGAGAGAGAGAGAGAGAGAGAGAGAGAGAGAGAGAGAGAGAGAGAGAGAGAGGGAGAGAGAGAGAGAGAGAGAGAGAGAGAGAGAGAGAGAGAGGGAGAGAGAGAGAGAGAGAGAGAGAGAGAGAGAGAGAGAGAGAGAGAGAGAGAGAGAGAGAGAGAGAGAGAGAGAGAGAGAGAGAGAGAGAGAGAGAGAGAGAGAGAGAGAGAGAGAGAGAGAGGGAGAGAGAGAGAGAGAGAGAGAGAGAGAGAGAGAGAGAGAGAGAGGAGAGAGAGAGAGAGAGAGAGAGAGAGAGAGAGAGAGAGAGAGAGAGAGAGAGAGAGAGAGAGAGAGAGAGAGAGAGAGAGAGAGAGAGAGAGAGAGAGAGAGAGAGAGAGAGAGAGAGAGAGAGAGAGAGAGCGCGTTTCGTAAAACTTATTACATTTTCTAAGACTTTAGTTTACACAAACACACACAACTTTAACTGAATAGAGCTTAAACATCTTTCGAGTTTTTATACCTACATTTGGGTGAAGTGACATGTTATAATAGTTTTGGATGAGGTGAAAATAAGTATTTAACACACGACAGAACACGAAACAATGAAACAGGTATTAAAAGTAGGTAACTGCAGAAGGCCTATTTTTATTGGCCCATATTTCTTGATGCTTCTATATTGCAGCGGAGTCCTGAAGTGGGTAGAATATAGTTGTGCATTAATTGGCTGTTGATTGCTGGTGTTGATTTCTTGATGTGTAGTGCCTCGCACTACATATATATATATATATATATATATATATATATATATATATATATATATATATATATATATATATATATATATATATATATTATATATATATATATATATATATATATATATATATATATATATATATATATATATATATATATATATATATATATATATATATATATATATATATATATATATATATATATATATATATATATATATATATATATATATATATATATATATATATATATATATATATATATATATATATATATATATATTGTGACGATAATCTCTCCTTCAAGAGATTGAGCCTGCTCTTCCCTCCAAAATACGTCGCTACAAATCTATACAAAACTAATATGGAAATATCCAACAACGACAACAACATCTCCAAGGTTTGCCAGAGAGCAAAACGTATGCAGCCAGGAACACCTGCTCCACCTCGAACCGCCAAACTACCTGTCTTGTCGCCTGCTCATCGCTGATTGGCTGCGGGGTCCAGCTGCACCTGCCCTCCACCACCACACTACTTGATGTCTGGGGCCGCCACGACCTCAGTCCTCAGAATATCCCGTGCTTTCGACAAGTTAACACGTCTCGTTGGTAGACTAAGCCCCAGGCTTACGTGTACTAAGAGAGGTGGCAGCTTGAAGCCAATATTCCTGCACCTATTTACTTTGTTTGTCATACACTTGTTATTTGCTCACTTGTCTTAACGTAACTTTTCATTGTCATTTGATTATTCTTATTATTTTGATTGATTGAATTTTATTATACGAATTTGTATGTCCATTTTATTCATGTTTTGCTTTCTTTAACGTAATTAAAATTTCATTGTTAAAATTTACTTGTGTTTTGTGTGTCTTCTCCTTACCTTACCACAGACGAAGTTCCTGACTTTCTATTTTTTTGTTTCTATGTGACGAGGCCATATCCCTAGCTTTTGAACAGCCGAACACCAACGCGTTACCGTCACATATTATATGGGGGCCTGTCCTAGGAGCCTCGCTCAGGTACTAGTGCCAAGTAGTAATTTATGGTAAGCGTATTTAACTTTGTTAACGTAGCTTTTACTATTTTTCATATTCAATTTCATTTTTTATATGGTGCGGTGTATTGTGCATTACGAGAGTAGCATATGGTGAAGGTGAGACAACTTTGGATTACGTGGTGACTGTAGGCCTCAGTCATACTCTTAATTGGTCATCTCTCCCTCCGTGTTATTACTCGTGTTTACCATCTTTGTCCCTTGGATATTTCTCATTTTTGACAGATCATCATATTGGTACTCTGGTACTCTGGTCTGCCCCGGGTCAAGTGCACCCAATCTTCTGCAATCTGACTGTAGGAGGACAAAGAGGGCCATAGTTCCTCTAGCTCGAACTTTAGTTGCTGAATTGGGACCTCAGCAGCAGTTCTCGTCACCAGTTGACACCTCGCACCCCTACACGTCAGTCAGAGATGATGATACATACAACGGTAGGGAATTAGCTTACTTTTTCAGAGCACAAAAGTTCGCTAATTCTGTAAGTATCATATTAAATTACAGTAGGAAAAACTTGCTTTATGTCCTATAGAGACTCGGCAAGGTATGCCTACATCCTTCGACTACCAATTTTACTTTTGAGGCAATTAACTGTTTCATTTGTTTTCGAAACTCTGTTTCATTTGTTAGTAGGATTTTCTTGCCCTTATCCTCTTACATGAGTACCGGGTACAAGATTTCCTGCGCCTTTGATTTAAATTAATAATTTAACATCTTTTACTTAACTTTAATTGTTAAAGATCCCACAGGATAGGTACCAGTTGCCACGTTGTCCTGTTTCTGACATTCACTATAACTGTATATTCGTTGTACATTTATTTGCTAATTTCACCATGTTTCGTCTCCAAGCTTTCCGTGCAGATCCAGCAGGTGCAATAGGGACTTTAAGTCATGCCAAGAAGACTGAATTACAAACTCTTGCACATGAGTATCAACTAACAGTTCCCTACCAAGCCAACAAGAGTGAAATACACAACCTGTTGCTGGATCATTTCTTAGAGCAAGGTAAGATAGACTCTGAAATTCATGAAACTTACTATATTGCAGATAAAACTGATTTGGCGACGATGAAACTCAAACTAGAGCTGGCCAAGATTGAACGTGAGCAGCAAAGGGAAGCCCTCGAACAACAAAGAGAAGCAGCTGCCATACGAAGGGAAGAACAAGAACGTGAAATCGCCCTCAAAGAACGTGAAGCTGCCTTGAGGAGAGAAGAACAAGAACGTGAGGTTGCACTACTCCGTGAGCGGGAACGAGTACAGCTTGAAACCAAACAACGCGAGTTGGAGATGCAACGCGAACATGACAAGCAACAAGCGACTCTGGCTCTAGAGTGTCGTCAACGAGAATACACGTTGGAAACTTCACACCTCGCTCAACGCCAGCAGGCTACTGCCAATCTTCCCGTCAGTTTTAATATATCACATGCAAGTAAGTTAATGCCATCCTTTGTAGAAGCAGAAGTTGATGTGTTTTTCACCACCTTTGAAACCCTTCCTAATCAACTCAGTTGGCCTGTCGACCAATGGGCCACACTTCTCAGAGTCCATCTTACAGGTAGAGCTGCAGTCACACTCAGTACTCTGGCGTCTGAGAATGACTACCAGACTCTGAAACAAGCAGTGTTGGACGCCTACCTCCTCTCCACAGAAAGTTATCGAAGGAAATTCCGTGACCACCTGAAGGCAAGTACCACTACCTTCCTCGAGTTTGCTAACACAAAACGGAGATATTTCATGAAATGGCTGGAAGCAGCACATGTCTCTACTTTTACAGAACTCGTCAACCTGATGCTAGTTGAAGAATTCTTGAGGCGTGTGCCGCCTCCTGTCCGTCTATACTTGGCAGATAAAGAAGAAACCGACTACCTGAAGTGTGCTAAGTCGGCTGACACTTACAGCCTCATCCACCGGCTGACACCCAAACCATCCTCCAGTAAGAAGTCGTGGTCCAGTTACGAGAAAGTGAGCACCGATCAAGCTGGCTCGCAATTATACTGCAAGTATTGTAGACTCTAAGGACATACCATAGACAAGTGTGGTAAGTCTCAATACAAGGGAACCACTGACCCACAGAAACCCAAACCAACTCCTCCTAAGTCCGGTAAGCCTGTGATGAATGTTGGTGTTAATGTTAATGATCTTTCTCTTTTCAGTAACCACCTGTATACTGGAACTGTCTCTGCCAACGGTTCAAATCCGGAGGGACGTTTCAAATTGAAGATCTTGAGGGACACAGCGGCTCTTCAATCGATCATCTTGAAGTCGGCTGTGCCCAACATCGTCTACACCGGAGAAACCGTCTTCATCACTGACCTCACTGCTACCACTCCATACCCTCTCGCCAGAGTCCACCTGGATTGTCCCTACGTGAACGGAGAAGTCCAAGTCGCCGTCAGGGAAAAGCCTTTTCCCATGCCTGGAGTGCAACTTCTCCTAGGCAACGACTTGGCAGAAGACCTGCAACCGACCAACCTGATCGTCATGGACAAACCCCAGGTGTGTAACTCTGTGCCAAATAACCCTATTCTAGCGTATGTTCCAGCAGAGGTACAAGAGAGTGATGAAGTTTCTCCTCCGGTTCTCGTGACCACCCGTGCACAAGCCGCACGTCCACAGCCAGCTGACTCTACTGCTACCGCTGTCCCTCAAGACCCTCAGAAACTACCCCCGAATCTGACCAAGTTGGAGTTCCGTAAGTTGCAGAGGGAAGATCTTACTTTAACACCATTGTTTTTCCAGGCTGAGACTCAACCCGACAGTATTCCTGGGTTCTTCCTAGAGAACGTCTTGCTCTACCGCAGATATAGACCCAGTAAACTGAAGGAGGAGGACGATTGGGCCAACATCGAACAACTTGTGATTCCTACCAGCCTGCGGCCCACTATTCTACACCTGGCCCACGGAGCATTCTCCCACTACGGATTCAACAAGACTTACCATGGAATTCGTCAAGACTACTACTGGCCAGGTATGGTAAATAGCGTCAAACAGTACGTAAAACAGTGTCATACATGTCAGATGGCAGGCAATCTGAACATCTCCATTCCCAGAGCGCCACTGATTCCCATACAGGTGCCTGCGGAACCTTTCCACAGACTTATAATAGACTGTGTTGGTCCTTTACCTCGGACCAGTTCAGGTAACGCCTATATCTTAACCATCCTGTGTCCTACCACCAGATTTCCCATAGCAGTTCCAGTGAAGAACATCACGGCTGCTACGGTTGTAAAACATCTATTGAAGATCTTCACTCAATACGGATTTCCCAGGGAGATTCAGAGCGACTGTGGTACCAACTTCACCAGTGATCTCTTCAAAAGGACACTGGAGGAGTTCAACATCAAACAGGTATTGTCCAGCCCCTATCATCCTGCTTCACAGGGTTCTCTTGAACGTAGTCATCAGACTATCAAAGCACTCTTGAAAAAGTTTTGTAGTGAAACCTCTAAGGATTGGGATAAGCAAATCGACCTTATAATGTGTATTTACAGAAGTCTTCCCAATGAGTCCCTAGGAGTATCTCCTTATGAGATGCTCTACGGCCGTAAGTGCCGTACTCCCCTTAAGGCTTTCAAAGACTCTCTCCGAGATGCCACCTTCAGTGAGCATCAGAATGTGCCCCAGTTTCTTCAAAACCTTCTACACATTCTAGAGAGAGTCCACCGTTTTGCCCATGATAATCTATTGAAAGCCCAGGAGAGGATGAAGACTCATTACGACCAGACCAGCAAAGTAAGAAAATTTAAGCCGGGAGACTTCATCCTAGCATACTTCCCTATCCCAGGTTCACCTTTACAAAACAGGTTTTCAGGACCCTACCGCGTCAAAGAGTGCAGAAATAACAACAACTACGTTATAGAGACTCCAGATAGGCGGCGGAAGACCCAGCTGTGCCACGTCAACCTCCTGAAGCAATATAATGGTACTCCTCCCACTGTCCTAATTAATTATTCCACCTTCACAGAACCCTACATCCACAGTGAGACCTTCCCAGCTTCTCCTCCCGAAAGCACTGACAAGGAGTCAGCGCTTTCTAATTCCGAAATCCTTAATGATCTTCCCAAATACTTTCAGGATAATCCTAGTGCACCTCTTGTCAAGATCTTCAGAGAACATCAGGAGTTGTTCCGAGATGACCCCCAAGAGTGTAATGTTACCCAGCACGACATCCAACTGCTCCCCGACACCCGGCCGATTCGTCAACCCTTCTACCGAATCAGCCCGAGCAAGAAGGAAGTCATGCGTGCTGAGGTGCAGTACCTCTTGGATCATGGACTGGCTACACCTTGTGAGTCCCCCTGGGCCTCACCTTGTATCTTGGTGCCCAAACCCCAAGGTAAGGTGCGGTTATGTACTGACTATCGAAAACTCAACAACGTAACTGTCAAGGATGCTTACCCCTTGCCTAGGATAGATGACATCCTTGACGCCATTGGTAGTGCCCAGTACTTGTCCCAAGTGGACTTGCTTAAGGGGTACTATCAAGTGTGTCTAACGGAGCGAGCTAAAGAGATATCTGCCTTCATCACTCCTTTTGGACTTTTCAGATATGAACGCCTTCCTTTCGGACTATGTAATGCCCCGGCCACCTTTCAGAGAGCTGTCAACCGTGTCATCCAGGGCTTGGATAACACATAAGCCTACCTGGACGATATCGTCGTAGCATCCAACACCTGGAGTGAACATCTGCTCCAGCTGCGACGTCTGTTCTCCAAGCTCCTGACAGCCGGCCTCACCATCAACCTGGGCAAGTCCACCTTCGCGAAAGGTAAAGTGCGTTATCTGGGTCATGTTATTGGGAGTGGCAGCCTAGCTCCGTTAGACTCACACACTCAAGCCATCCAACAGTATCCACAGCCTACCACCAGGAAGCAGCTCCTGCGCTTCCTTGGTCTTGCCTCCTACTACCGTAGGTTTGTGAGAAATTTCAGTACAGTCGCCACACCTCTAATTCTATTAACCAGTCCCAAGCAACGGTATAATTGGACCATGCAGCAAACCGTTGCTTTCGAACAACTCAAATTCCTCCTCTGTTCTAATCCCATTCTCGCCTCACCAGATATCACCAAGCCTTTCGTCCTTCATGTCGACGCCAGTGGTACCGGCGTTGGTGGTGTCCTGATGCAACAACGAGGCGAGGAGGTTCTACCTGTCAGCTACTACAGCTACAAATTGAAACCACACCAGAGGAACTACAGCACTATTGAAAAGGAGCTACTATCCATCGTCCTGAACCTCCAACACTTCGCTCCGTACCTACAAGGCGCCAGGTCTACAACCATCTTCTCAGACCACAACCCTCTCCGCTTCCTACATCAAGCCCAATTCACTAACCAGCGTCTTCTACGATGGGCTTTGTATTTACAAGATTTCAACCTGGAGATCCGCTATATCAAGGGTTCTGACAACACCATAGCCGATGCCCTCTCCAGAATTTATGAAGTAGAAGCGACTCCATCTATTACTCCACCACATAACGACGTACTTCTTCCAGAACCGCAGGCTTCGGGGGAGAGTTGTGACGATAATCTCCTTCAAGAGATTGAGCCTGCTCTTCCCTCCAAAATACGTCGCTACAAATCTATACAAAACTAATATGGAAGAAATATCCAACAACGACAACAACATCTCCAAGGTTTGCCAGAGAGCAAAACGTATGCAGCCAGGAACACCTGCTCCACCTCGAACCGCCAAACTACCTGTCTTGTCGCCTGCTCATCGCTGATTGGCTGCGGGGTCCAGCTGCACCTGCCCTCCACCACCACACTACTTGATGTCTGGGGCCGCCACGACCTCAGTCCTCAGAATATCCCGTGCTTTCGACAAGTTAACACGTCTCGTTGGTAGACTAAGCCCCAGGCTTACGTGTACTAAGAGAGGTGGCAGCTTGAAGCCAATATTCCTGCACCTATTTACTTTGTTTGTCATACACTTGTTATTTGCTCACTTGTCTTAACGTAACTTTTCATTGTCATTTGATTATTCTTATTATTTTGATTGATTGATTTTATTATACGAATTTGTATGTCCATTTTATTCATGTTTTGCTTTCTTTAATGTAATTAAAATTTCATTGTTAAAATTTACTTGTGTTTTGTGTGTCTTCTCCATACCTTACCACAGACGAAGTTCCAGATTTTCTATTTTTTTGTTTCTATGTGACGAGGCCATACCCCTAGCTTTTGAACAGCCGAACACCAACGCGTTACCGTCACAACATATAATATATATATATATATATATATATATACATATATATATATATATATATATATATATATATATATATATATATATATATATATATATATATATATAAATATATATTGTCGGGGTTCACCACCATAAAAGGCGCGAGTAACAGTATACACAAGGTCACTCACCGTAGCCCTGCAGGTCTTCACTCTATCCTCGCGGCGCCACTGTACGCCAGGAGAGTATCCCAGTCAATCCCAACCGGCCTCTGATCGAGAAAGAGTGGAAACACAGCTTGTTCTCTTAACTGCTGTGTGCCCGCCCCAGCACAGGGCTCTACTACTAACCACAAGGTCGCCAACTGGTGTTTTCGGTGTCCAGTAACACGTCAGTGGTATTGTGGAATTGTGGTAACAGCGGCAAGAACACACTCAATAGATCTGATATCAGGCAGGTATTTATTTCTATCACTCTATTTCCTTTCATGTATTATATAGCCACAAGAAATATGGAGGGGATGATATAAACGCCAAGGTATTTTGTGTTTTACTTAAAACTCAAGACATCACATAATTATATCAATAAGCAAACAGCTATCTCATGCGAAAGTCGCTTGTTCTCACAAATAATCATTAACTTCGCCAAGCTGGCAATGCTCCCCCTCACGTCAATGTCAAAATCAGCTGGGCGACTCCCACCGCGCGAATGTTCGTTTATTTGTTTGCCTGGCGTGAGGCGCCAGTTTCTCTAAATTCTCAAGGATCACTAAATGTTCAAGCAACACAATCTCAATAGCAATAGAACGTAAATCTCCGCTGCACTGATCCTGAGCTCAATCAAACATTTCTATATTAATGAACACAATAATTCACTCTCATGGTATAACACACTGCCCTTCATTTAATGATAACGTATGCAAATATATATATTACTGGAGTTCTCAGTAATTCCTTTCGTGGGCGAATATTCAATTGATCACTGCATGCATGAATAATTATTCAATACACAAGCATAGACATATATATATTTATATAGATAAATCATAGACTTCAATAATAGTAATAATATAGTTACTGGGCACATAGCCTAATACCAAATACTGGAACATTTATATATATATATATATATTCTCTCACTAAATGATCATATTAAAGTCTCATGAAAGACATTATCAACACAGTAAATTCATCAATTGCCCCGGCACGCACCCGGGTGCCTGCACACACCAATAATAATAATAAATACCGTGAGTGCTCTATGTAGCCCCACTCTGCACCTTGTGCCTTACTGTGACATAGGTGAGCCTTGCTCACGACATACAAAATACTCTGGCTAAATAATATAGCTGACTAAAGGGGAATTGGGAGGGAAACTAGAATCACCTACTTCCACCTATCCTCCGGTGAGAGTTGAGTTGTAGCTCCTGGTCCAGGCTCCTGCCTCGTGTAGGGAACGCCCCCACACACACCCTGTCGTGTCCTCCAGGAACTCAATCAACGTCCCACAATAAACGCGTCGTCTCCGTGTTCTGTCCTCCGTGGGTCCGTGCCCCTCCTCCACGTCTTGTAGGGTTGGAGTCGGTTTCCCGGCCGTCAACTTCTCCTCCCAACTACGGCTGCCTGCCTACGTCTCGGCTGCAGTCGTTCGGATTCCCAATTAGTGTCTTCTTTCACTGCTTCCCAGTGGATTGGCCCAGCCGCTACGTCGTCACTGTGAAGCTATCAGACGTCCCAGACGATACTGCCTAGACTTCACTCTTGCACAGTACCTGACCCTGGAGCACTTGATGCTCAATATTCCGTCAAATCCCTCTTCGGTCCACACATGGAATGATGGAAGACCTCTGGCGTACTTGCAGACTACGGGTGACGCGTAAGATCCACGGGAGTGGCGTATTACTGTCAGATTGACAGGATCAACCTTCACACATCCGTCCACCTTGACGTGTCGTGTCAGACTGATGGCGCCACCGTGGCGCTATGACCGGACCCCCCTTCCTTCGTGACGTCATACTTGCCAAGGGAGGTTTTCATTGGCTCCCTGTGCCACATCGCTGTTGGTGACCAATCTGGTGTCACTGACGTCACACAGTTTTGGCGGCAAAACAGAAGAGCCAGCGCCATATTGGCTTCCTAAAGGGCCTATACCACAGGCCAAAATACTCTTCTTTTACAAATTTCTCGCCACCTCGAGAACACTACACTCTCCCACATATATCAAACTGATGCCCGTGACGTAGAGAACGCTCAGGTAAAGTGGACATGACTCTTACTGCAGGCGTGGGAGAAATATAAGGGGGGAAACACCCCCCTTAATATATATATATATATATATATATATATATCACATAATATATATATATATATATATATATATATATATATATATATATATATATATATATATATATATATATATATATATATATATATATATATATATATATATATATATATATATATATATATATTATTAAATATGACCGAAAAAGTAAGATTAATAATTCTAACACGAATTTTCTCAATCTTTCGTACATTACGCTTCACTGTTGGAGGTAAATCAAAAATCAATTCTCCAAAATTCATTTTTATTTCTAGTCTGACGCGACACGGGCGCGTTTCGTAAAACTTATTACATTTTCAAAGACTTTAGTTCACAAATACACAACTGATTAGAACTTACGTATCTCCGATTTTATATCTACATTTGAGTGAGGTGGGAGGGGTGATGTGGCATTAACACAAGACAGAACAAGAGGGGATATTAATAGGGTATTAAAAGTATCAACACAAGACAGAACACAAACAATGGGTATTGAATAGAAGTGTTTGTAGAAAGCCTATTGGTCCATATTTCTTGATGCTTCTATATTGGAGCGGAGTCTTGAGGTGGGTAGAATATAGTTGTGCAATAATTGGCTGTTGATTGCTGGTGTTGACTTCTTGATGTGTAGTGCCTCGCAAACGTCAAGCCGCCTGCTATCGCGGCAGGCGATAGCTATCCTGCTATCGCGGCAGGAGTCATGTTGTCATATATATATATATATATATATATATATATATATATAGCAATGATACGACAATTTTTTCTGTTAAGTAGTTCTTTAAAAAAAAGTTTAATGTGTTTAGATTTGTCAAACGCTTTGGATACATTATGGTGATGGAGCTAGTGAGTGAGTTGTAGTACTGAAGAGTTTCCTTCCAGAAAACAATTCACTATCATCTCTGGTTAAGGGTCCAAGCTGCACTATACCACTCACTATATGAGTCTCAGTCATCTGTCATCCAAGGACAACAGTCAATACTGTCCTGTAAACCCTGACCCCATACCCAAGTCTATATTTCCATTTGAGATGCGTCCAAGATGCAGTACACTATCCAGTGTTGAAATAAGTCTAGTTTGTCACCCGTAGAGAATGGTACAAACTGTACAATTAGACAGGTAAGTTTCATCTGTCACCCGAGCAGAAGTACACGTTTCTGTCACCCGTTGTGACAAGTCTAAGCACCTATGTACCGTTCGGTTTGCAAGTCTCTTCTGTAACCCGTGGATATGACTTCCAGGTGCATTATACCTCCCAGAACTAAAACAACTATATAAGCAAATAAGTTTCTGTCACCAGTGTAAACTGTGTTCAAACTGCACTATTCCGTCCAGTAAAGAAATACATGTATGTAACTCAGAGTTGAGTTCAAGCTGTACTATAACAATCAGTTTTCAATTCTCTGTCACCCATGGAGAAGGGAACAGGACATGCTATACTCACTAGTTCCCCATTAAGACTGGAAGCGAGAGGCTCAAGAAGTACGGTACCTCCCAGTGCTCAGCAAGTGTCAACCACTGGTGATGGAGGGCTCCAAACACTGTTATATAACTGTCATTATTATCTGCCTGTAAAAAGGTAGTAATTTGTATAAAGGTCACACCTTAATTATTGATATAAATAAATTTTGTCAAAGGGTTGAAAACGTTGATTTTACTCAAATTTTTTTTAGCCCTTTTAGCTAACGTACAGGTAACAGTTTTTAAAGTCATGTATGTGTGTGTGTGTGTATGTGTGTGTGTGTGTGTGTGTGAACTCACCAAGTTGTGCTTGCTGGGGTTGAGTTCTGGCTCTTTGGTTCCGCCTGTCAACTGTCAATCAACTGATGTACAGATTCCTAAGCCTATTGGGCTCTATCATATCTAAACTTGAAACTGTGTATGGAGTCAGCCTCCACCACATCACTTCCTAACGCAGGAAGATAATGCATCTCTCAACTACTCAGGCTCTAAAAAAGTTCTTTCTAATATCTCTATGGCTCATTTGGGCACTTAATTTCCACCTGAGTCCCCTAGTGCGTGTGCCCCCTTGTTGTAAATAGTCTGTCTTTATCTACCCTATCAATTCCTTTAAAAATCCTGTATGTGATCATGCCCCCCACCCCCTAACTCTTTTGTCTTCCAGCGACCTGAGGTTTACTTCCCGTAGTCTCTCCTCGTAGCTCATACCTCTCGGTTCGGGTACTAGTCTGGTGGCAAACCTTTTGAACCTTTTCCAGTTTAGTCTTATGCTTGACTAGATATGGACTCCATGCTGGAGCTGCAAACTCCTGGATTGGTCTGACATATGTGGTATACAAAGTTCTGAATGGTTCATTACACTAGTTTCTAAAGACCGTTCTTATGTTGGCCAACCTGGCATTGCCGCTGATGTTATCATCTTGATTTGGGCTTCAGGGGACAGGTCTGGCGTGATATCAACCCCCAAGTGTCTCTCTCTCTCTCTGACTCTTGAAGAATTTCATCTTCCAAATGATACCATGTATCTGGCCTCATGCTCCTTATATCTATCTTCATTACATTACATTTGCTTAGGTTAAACTCTACCAACCGTTTGTTCGACTATTCCTCCAGTTTGTCCAGGTCTTCTTGAAGCCTCAAGCAGTCCTCATCTGTCGTAATCCTTCTCATAATTTTGGCATCGTCAGCAAACATTGAGAGGAATGAGTCTATGCCCTCTGGGAGATCATTTATGTTTATCAGAAACAGGATAGATCCGAGTACAGAGCTCTGTGGGACCCCACTGGTGACTTCACGCCAATCTGAGGTCTCACCCCTCACTGTAACTCGCTATTTCCTATTGCTTAGGTACTCCCTTAACCACTGGAGCAACTTACCAGTTATTCCTGCTTGTCGCTCCAGCTTATGTACCAGTCACTTATGGGGTACTGTGTCAAAGGGTTTTTGAAATTGAAATTGAAATAAGTTTATTGAGGTAAAATACACACAAAGGGATGAGGTAGCTCAAGCTATTCTCACCCCGTTCAGTACATCGTGTTAATACATACATAGACACACATCACAAGCCATAAACGTATTACCGAACATTCTGAGAGACAAACATATACATTTCCTCCTTTACACAAGTAGTATGGTATCAGACGTACACACAAATACTTTTATGACCGAGGTATACTGTATAGACAATTTACAAGAGACATACAGATAATTCAACAAAAGATTACAGTCTTGATGCAAAATTCTTATATCTCTCAAGAATATCATCAACCTTTCCGTTGTGACACATCCAGGTTATTTGTTCAGGAACAGTCCTTATCTCAGTGTTTCTATATACATTAATCAACGGACAATCAAGAACATAATGGGCAAGGGTGTGAGACCTTAACATACCACATGGTTGGCACTTCGTGTCATTATCATGAACACCTATCCCATATTCCCAATAATATTTGTACCCAAGCCTAAGCCTCATGTACACAGTCACTCCAAGCATTTCTCCTTTTACCATAAGTGAAATGGGTGTTTTGACTCACATACATGTAGTGTTGCATGGTTTGACTTCTCTCATACATTATACCTCTCCTATCCACTTCTGCCTGTGCCTGAATATTTCTGATTTTGCTTCTTATTTGTCTCATTGTGAATTGACATTCAATGTCAACTTGTGGTTTTGATGTAGCACGTTTGGCCAAGTCATCCGCCACCTCGTTGAGCACTATTCCAACATGAGATGGAATCCACATGAATTTTACACTATGACCTTTCAGCTGTATCTCAGTTATCCTTTTCTTACAATCCTCAACTATGGACATGAAGACGGGGTTTCGACTGTTTAAGGACTCAAGTGCTCCTCGGCTATTGACAACTACAAAAACATTTTTGACGTCATGACTCACTTCCTCCAAACACGCCAGAATTTCCTGCAGTTCAGCTTGTGTGGATGATATATAATTACTAGGTCGGAGTTCAATTATCCTGTCCATAGTCCCAAACTCGGTATATTCCCTTATTAGGACACCACACCCTGCCCTTCCATCCTCCGCCACCGACCCGTCGCAATATACATGTAAACTGTTGCCTCTTGGTAACCGAGATATCATGCTTCCATACAAACACCGTAATTGTCCAGGTTCATGATGAATCTTTGTCACCTTGAGGGATACAATTTCGACGTCTATTTTCTGTACTTTCCACGGAGCATACCTATTACACTGGTGAGAGGGTTTACAGCAGTCAAGTACATCGTATTCCCTGAGGTCATGAGCTAATCCACTCGTGTAGCGTGTCTCCCTCAGTTTCCTGGAAGTGTGTACGTCACTCAAGCAGGTCTGAACGCTCTGAAACAGCTTATGTCCTCCTTTTCTCCACATGAAACGAATAGATACTCTATTGTTAATGTCGCGGACTCTATCATACACACTCTGTAAATTCAATTCCATTCTCATTATTTCAATCATTGCATTTCTTTGACATCCAAGAATAATCCTCATAGCCTCGTTCTGTATCAGCTCTATTTTTTTAATTCTGCCTTGGCCTGTGTAAGACAAAACGGGTGCTGCGTAGTGTATCAGGGACCGAACAGTGCTCATGTATAACATCCGCAAGAAAGGTACCCCAACACCTTTACCAGAAAAAGCCAGTGCTTCTAGAGGATGCAGACGGGCTTTACAGAAGGTGCTGATATGATTTATTTCAGCATTTTTCTTTCACATGTGTATCCAACATACATGCCCAGATACTTGTACTTCTGAACACAGCTTAGTTCCACACAATTTAGAGTAAGTGTAATATTTCTTCGTTTCCTATATTCATATTTTATTTTGTCTGCATTTATAATTGTGACAGGTTGTACCAAGTATGTTAAGAGCAGTTTGTATTTTGTTCCCAGAAGTGCCTTGTATAAGAATGTCATCAGCATATATGATCGTCGTGACCCCTGGAGAATACATCTCTGATGCTAATCTGTTCATTAATACATTGAATAAGGTGGGACTTAAAACTCCCCCTTGGGGGTACCTAACTGAAACATCCGTTCCTCAGACATGTATCCCTGGTAATACACCTGACCTTTTCTGCCTTGTAGATAATCCCTTATCCAATGTAGCAATCTACCTGTTATTCCCAGGTTGGCTAATTCGTATAAGATTACTGCCCCATATGCTTTATCAAATACTCTTTGCAGATCAACAAAAACTCTACAAGTTTCATCCACATTAGACAAACACTTTAAGAGACAGTCCGCAGTACTTTTGCCTTTGCTAAAACCAAAGAGATTATTGGACATGTTATCACCTACAAGGTACAGTAGCCTATTTAACAAAATCCTTTCTATCATTTTACAAAAGCAGGATGTTAAGGAGACAGGTCTGTAGCCTCCGCTTGACTTAGGGATAGGAATGCTGACAGCCTCTTTCCATTTTCTTGGTAACTTTCCCTTTCTATAACTCATGTTAAACAGATCAAGTAAGGGACTAGGTTTCATACCGGCTAAATAATTAAGAATGTCATACGTTACTCCATCTTTCCCCGGAGCAGTAAAGCTGCCACTTATTATAGCATCAAGTAGCTCATCGTAAATTATCTCAGTGCATGTTACAGATCTTCTATTTAAAGCGCATAAAGTTATTCCATTTCTAATATTTTCCCATGACTTAATGGTGACTCTCGTGTCTGCAGGTAAGGACTCCATACCAGCAGCACTAGCCCATTTATCTACTAACTCATTAGCAACCTTCCCTGGATCTGAGTGAGCAATGAATTTGTCTTACAACCCCTGATTTTGTTTACTGCTCTCCATGTCTTTAAGGTTCTTAGTATTACCAATGGACTGAGCAAAGTCTTGCCAGTATCTGTCCCGCGCCTCCTTCCTCACCTGACTGCATTCTCTAGCCACTTCCTACATTGTATTTTTCTCTTCATCCCTCATTCCATTTTTTAACCATTCTTTATGTGCACTCCGTAGCATTCTCTCCCACCCCTTAACTTGCTGATCATTGGAATACTTAAATTTCTTAGGTCCATGCGTCTTGCTACCACTGTCCCCGTTATTTTCCCTCTGTACTAATTTTTCCATGTTCTCGACCATGTCCTCGTAAAAACTATCAACGCAGAGCGGCGTGTATTGTTGATACCAATCTCCCATATTTTGAATCAAATAATTTGTCATATCTTTATTAATATTTAACCTTTTCCTTTGAAAGTGGACTTTTTTTTCCCCCAGTGGTAATTCAATGTTCAAGGCAAAGTGGTCACTAAGTAGTTCCCGAACAACCCGAGCCTCCCCCATTATCCCTTGAGAGTTTAACATGCAGGCATAGTCAAGCCGTCCTCCCCTGATGTGAGTTGGTTCATAGTTTTCCAAGAGACGGGTATCTGTATGATCTTGTAGAAACTGTAACCACTTGACCCCATTAGCGTTAATACTACCCACTGACCCAAGGCTTGTGTGCCAAGCATTAAGGTCCCCAATGACCAGTGAACGATTAGTATAAATGCATTCAGGTAGATAGTGAGGGTCGAAGCCGTTCCTGGTGGGTTTCGTACAGTTCAATAAACTGCAGTCCGCCCAGTCTTCTCTTTCTTGCCTAATCTTAGTCACCTGATCGAAGCCTCGAAGATCGAAGATCTATTAAGCCAGTAAGGCAAGATTTACCCTCCCAGAACCCATGTTGATGGATTATAAAGATGTCCCTTCTCTCCAGATGTGTTACTAGGTTTTTTCTCACGATTTCCTCCATTACCTTGCATGGAATACAAGTTATGGACACTGGTCTGTAGTTCAGTGCCTCTTGTCTGTTACTCTTTTTGTATATTGGGACTACTTTAGCCATCTTCCATATTTCTGGTAGGTCTCCAGTGACCTTCTATACACTATGGAGAGTGGCAAGCAAAGTGCCTCTGCATACTCTTTCAATACCCATGGTGAGATTCTATCCAGACCAACAGCCTTTATCACATCCAGATCCAACAGGTGTCTCTTGACCTTATCTCTTGTAATTTTCAACACTTCCAAGGGCGCCTGGTTTACTGCCCTCTCCTAGCGCAGTGACCTTACCTCCTTCTGCTGTGAAGACCTCCTGGAACCTCTTTTTCAGTTCTTCACACACCTCTTTGTCTTTCTCTGTATACCTGTCCTCACCCATTCTAAATTTCAACACCTGTTCTTTCACTGCTGTTTTCCTCCTGATGTGACTGTAGAGTAACTTTGGTTCGGTCTTGGCTTTTTAAGCTATATCATTTTCAAAATTTTTCTCGATTTCTCTTCTCACATTAACATACTCATTTCTGGTTCTCTGGCATCTCTCTCTGTTTTCTTCTGTTCTGTTATTTCGGAATTTCCTCCACACCATTTTGTTCAGTTCCTTTGCTTCTATACATGCCCTATTAAACCAAGGATTCTTCTTTTGCTTCTCAGATTTTTCCTTTTGGGCCGGGATAAACCTGTTTACTGGTTGATACCTGGTTGATGGGGTTCTGGGAGTTCTTCTACTCCCCAAGCCTGGCCCGGGGCCAGGCTTGACTTGTGAGAGTTTGGTCCACTAGTCTGTTGCTTGGAGCGGCCCGCAGGCCCACAAACCCACCACAGCCCGGTTAGTCCGTCACTCCTTGGAGGAATAAATCTAGTTTCCTCTTGAAAATGTCCACGGTTGTTCCGGCAATATTTCTTATGCTTTCTGGGAGGACGTTGAACAACCGCGGACCTCTGATGTTTATACAGTGTTCTCTGATTGTGCCTATGGCACCTCTGCTCTTCACTGGTTCTATTCTACATTTTCTTCCATATCGTTCACTACAGTACGTTGTTATTTTACTGTGTAGATTTGGTACTGCCTCCTGACACTTTTGGGTGATATAGTCCATCATGTCTTGTACAGACTTAGCCCAGAGTTCTGTGTCCTATGGAATATCCCTTAGGAAACTTCTAATCTCCTCATAAATTCCCTTGCGGTACGCCAGCCTTTTGTGTACTCACCTAGTTGTGCTTGCGGGGAATGAGCTCTTGCTCTTTGGTCCCCCCTCTCAACCATCTATCCACTGATGTACAGATTCCTAAGCCTACTGGGCTCTATCGTATCTGCATATGGAACTGTGTATGGAGTCAGCCTCCACCACATCACTCCCTAACGCATTCCACCTGTTAACTACTGACACTGAAAATAGTTCTTTCTAACGTCCCTGTGCCTCATCTGGGTACTTAGTCTCCACCTGTGTCCCCTTGTTCGTGTACCACCCGTGTTATACAGTTTATCCTTATCAACCAGGTCAATTCTTCTGATAATTTTGTAGGTAATGATCATGTCTCCCCTTACTCTTTTGTCTTCCAGTGTCGTTAGGTGCATTTCTCGCAGCCATTCCTCGTAACTCACGCCTCTTAGTTCTGGGAGTAGTCTAGTGCAATACTTCTGAACGTATTCCAGCTTTGCCCTTTGCTTGACTAGATGTGAGTTCCATGCTGGCCTGCAAACTCTAGGATAGGTCTTACCTATATGGTTTGCAAGGTTCTAAATAATTCCTTATGCAAGTTTCTAAAGGCAGTTCTGATGTTAGCGAGCCTCACATACGCCGCTGAGAATATTCTTTTGATGTGGGCTTCAGGAGACAGGTTGGGCGTGATATCAACTCTTAGATCTTTCTCTCTGTCTATTTCGAGGAGGATATCGTCTCCCGGTATTCAGTGTCTGGCCTATTGCTTCTGCCACCTAATTCCATTGCCTTACATTCACTTGCGTTGAACATCAATAGCTATCTGTTGGACCATTCCTTCAGTTTGTGTAAGTCATCTTGTAGCCTCTTTTGCTATCATCCTCGGTCATAATCCTTCTCGTAATATTTGCGTCATTAGTAACCATTGCGAGAAACGAGTCTGTACCCTCTGTGATATTATTTACATATATCTGAAACAGGATAGGTCCAAGTACTGATCCCTGTGGGACACTACTGGTGACATCTCTTCAATCTGAGACCTCACTCCCTCACAGTGACTCACGGTCTTCTGTTGCTTAAGTACTCCTTTATCCAATAAAGTACCTTCCCTTTTACTCCTGCCTGCAATGATAGCTTATGGGGAACTATGGCAAAGGCTTTCAGCAAGTCTATAAATGTGCATTCTGCCCACCCTTCTATTTATTGCCTGACTTTTGTCGGTTGATCGTAGAATTAAATTAATCCTGTGAGGAAAGATTTGCTAACCCTGAACCCCCATGTTGATGATGATGTGTTACAAAGTTCTTTCGCTCCAGATGTTCTACTTGATTTTTTCGCACAAGCTTCTCCATAACCTTGCATGGTATGCAAGTTAGGAACACTGGCCTGTAGTTCAGTGCCTCCTGTCTGTCACCCGTATTGTAAATCGAAACTACATTAGCCTTCTTCCAATTTTTTGGCAGTTCTCCCATTACCAGTGATTTGTTATATACCAATGAGAGTGGTAGGCACAGTACTTCTGCTTCTTCTTTTAGTATCCATAGTGAGATTCCGTCTGGGCCTATAGCCTTTATCACACTCAATTCAAGAAAATGCTTCCTTACCTCCCCACTGGTAATCTCAAACTCCTCCAGTGGTGCCTGGTTAGAAATTATCTCTCTCATCTCAGGAACTTCTCTTTATTCTAATGTGAAGACCTGCAATTGTTTATTGAGCTCCTTGCACGCTTCTCTAGTCATTTGTAGTGAACCTGTCTGCCCCTATCCTCCGTTTCATTATCTGTTCCTTCACTGTTGCTTTCCTTCTGGTGTGGCTGTGCAGCAAATTAGGTTGAGTCCTTGCCTTAGTTGTTATGCCATTTTCGTACAGTCTTTTTGCCTCTCTTCTCACCCTCATGAATTTATTCCTGGTTATCTGTGTCCTGTTAATTCTAAAGTTTCTCCGTGACCTTGTACTTTATTGCTTTGCAAGCTTGCAGTCCTGATTAACCATGGGTTACTCATTTAAATTTTAGCTTTTCCTTGGGACAAAGTTGTTTGCTGCGCCCGTACACTTCTATGTGATGTAGTCCATCATGTCTTGTGTGTACTTATCTATTTGTGCCTGGAAGATCGAGCGTTGGCTCCTGGATCCCGCCTTTCTAACCACCGGTTGTTTAAATCAATGGCTTCTGTCCTCTGTCATACCTAGTTTTAAAGATATGAGTAGAGTTTGCTTCCACAATGTGCTCCTTTAATTCATTCCATTTCACCACTACTCTCACGCCAAATGAAAATTTTCTGACATCTCGATGACTCATCTGAGTTTCCAGCTTCCATCGATGTCTCCTTGTTCTGTTGAAATTCCTTGTGGATATTTCGTCTATTTCCACTCTGTCAATCCCCTTAAGTATTTTGAATGCTGCAATCATATCGTCCCACTCCATTCGTTTTACTAATGTCGTCCGGTTCAGTTCCTTTAGTTGCTGTTCATATCTCATCCCATGCAACTCCGGGACTAGCCACGTCGCAAATTTCTGAACCTTTTCCAATTTCCAAATGTGTTTCCTAACAACGGCTTCTCCAATGGTTTCGTTGAAGACATCATAAGAAGGAAGGTGAAACGCCATGCAACCTCTGAAGAGACAGCTAACATAACACCTATACCCCTTATTAGACTATTTTACAGGAACTTCTTTTCCACAGCTCACAAAATGGAGGAAAGGGTCCTGAAAGATATTGTTAATAGAAACGTTATCCCTACAGACAAAAATCAGAAAATACTACTGACGATTTACTATAAAACCAAAAAAACGGCCAGCCTACTCATGAGAAACTCTCCAGACACAAAGCAGAACGCTTTAAAAGAGACCAACGTCGTCTATGCCTTGCCCACTTGGGGACTGTAAGCCTCAAAGAACTCAGTATATAGGCAAGACAACAACATCTCTTTCCAGGCGATTAACGATGCATAAGCAACAGGGCTCCATTAAGGAACATAAAATCTCTTCCCACAACCAGACCATCACCAGAGAAATCTTAGCAAACAACACAGAAATCATCGATAGATACAGCGATAGCAGGCGGCTTGACATCTGCGAGGCACTACACATCAAGAAGTCAACACCAGCAATCAACAGCCAATTAATACACAACTATATTCTACCCACGTCAAGACTCCGCTCCAATACAGAAGCATCAAGAAATATGGTCCAATAGGCCCTCTGCAGTTACTTCCATTCTTACCTTCAATTAATACCCATTGTTTCGTGTTCTATCCTGTGTTGAAAGTTTTGTTCACCTCATCCAAAACTGTTGTAACATATCACCTCACCCAAAATGCGGGTATAAAATAAAATGAAAGCTGTTTAAATCACAGCATAAGTAAGAACTCTGTTTAGTGTTTGCAGGTTATAGTTGTGTGTGTGTAAACTAAAAGTCTTTGAAAATGTAATAAGATATTACGAAACGTGTTCAAGTGTCGTGTCAGACTAGAAATAAAAAAAATGAATTTTGGAGAAATGATTTTTCAATTACCATCAACAGAGAAAAGAAACATAAGAAATATTGATAAAATTCGTGTTAGAATTATTAATCTTACTTTTTCATTCATATTTATTATATATATATATATATATATATATATATATATATATATATATATATATATATATATATATATATATATATATATATATATATATATATATATATATATATATATGTATATATATATATATATATATATATATATATATATATATATATATATATATATATATATATATATATATATATATATATATATAACTGAAAACTCACACTCCAGAAGTGACTCGAACCCATACTGCCAGGAGCAACGCAACTGGTATGTACAGGGACGCCTTAATCCACTTGACCATCACGAACGGACAATAAGGAAGTGATAGCCGAAGCTATTTGAACCACTTCCCCGCCGGCACTCGGATGGTAATCTTGGGCATAGCATTTTATCAAATCACCTCATTCTTTGGGGCACACGTGAGGAACACAAATGTAAACAAGCCTGAATGGTCCCCAGGACTATATACAACTGAAAACTCACACCCCAGAAGTGACTCGAACCCATACTGCCAGGAGCAACGCAACTGGTATGTACAGGGACGCCTTAATCCGCTTGACCATCACGACCAGACAATAAGGAAGTGATAGCCGAAGCTATTTGAACCACTTCCCCGCCGGCACTCGGATGGTAATCTTGGGCATAGCATTTTATCAAATCACCTCATTCTTTGGGGCACACGTGAGGAACACAAATGCAAACAAGCCTGAATGGTCCCAAGGACTATATACAACTGAAAACTCACACCCCAGAAGTGACTCGAACCCATACTACCAGGAGCAACGCAACTGGTATGTACAGGGACGCCTTAATCCGCTTGACCATCACGACCGGACAATAAGGAAGTGATAGCCGAAGCTATTTGAACCACTTCCCCGCCGGCACTCGGATGGTAATCTTGGGCATAGCATTTTATCAAATCACCTCATTCTTTGGGGCACACGTGAGGAACACAAATGCAAACAAGCCTGAATGGTCCCCAGGACTATATACAACTGAAAACTCACACCCCAGAAGTGACTCGAACCCATACTGCCAGGAGCAACGCAACTGGTATGTACAGGGACGCCTTAATCCGCTTGACCATCACGACCGGACAATTAGGAAGTGATAGCCGAAGCTATTACAAACTCTTGCACATGAGTAGCACCTGATGTTTCCTATGGAGCCACCAAAAGTGACTTGCATAACCTTATCCTTGACCACCTCTTAGATAATGGAAGTATAGACTCTGATTCTCACGAAACTATTCCATTACAGACCGGCATACTATGGCAGCTATGAAGTTAAAGTTAAAACTAGCGAAAGTAGAATGTGAACGCCAGAAAGAAGCTCTACAATTCAAGGAACGCGAGGCTGCCCTAGAACGTGAATGCCAGAAGAAAGCTCTTCAGTTCCAGAAGGAACAAGCTGCCCTACAACGTGAGCAGGTTGAATTCCAACGTGAGCGTGAGAGAGAGCAGCTTGAATTAAAAGAACGTGATATGGAGATACAACGTGAACACAATAAGAAGCAAGCCGATAATGCTCTAGACTACCGTAGAAAAGAACTCGACTTGGAAACTACACACTACACTCGGCGCCAACAAGCTGAAGCTAAATTCCAGTAAGCTTTAGCATCTCCCAGGCAAGTAAGTTAATGCCACCATTCGTTGAGACAGAGATAGATGTGTTTTTAACTACTTTTGAGGCCCTACCTAAAAAACTTAGCTGGCCTGAAGATCAGTGGTCTATACTTCTCAGAGAACATCTCACAGGTAATGCTGCGGTTACTCTCAGTACCTTAGCGTCTGAGAATGACTACCAGATCCTAAAGCAAGCCGTTCTAGACGCCTTCCTTTTCTCCACCGAAAGCTACAGACGAAAATTCCGTGATTATCTAAAGGCAAGTGTCACCACCTATTTAGAATTTGTCAATACTAAGAAAAGATATTTCATGAAATGGCTGGAAGCAGCCCATGTTTCTACATTTTCAGACCTCGTCAACCTCATTCTAGTCAAGGAATTCTTTCGACGTGTTCCTGCTCCCATCCGTCTTCACTTAGCAGACAAAGAGGAAACCGACCTCATCAGATGTGCAAAGTCGGCTAACACCTACAGTCTTATACACAGGTTAACAGCTGACACATCTTCCAGTAAGAAGTCTTGGTCTAGTTATGACAAAGTAAGTACCGATCAAACGAGCTCTCAATTATATTGTAGGTATTGCAAGCTCTATGGACATACCATAGATAAATGTGGAAAAGCCCAATACAAAGGCTATAGTGAAACTCCTAAACCCAAACCGACTCCTCCTAAGTTCGGTAAGCCTGTGATGAATATTCGTGTTCCTGTTAATGATCTTTCTCTCTTCAGCAAACGCCTATACCCTGGAACTGTCTCTGCCAACAGTACAGATTCGGAGGGACGTTTCAAAGTGAAGATCTTGAGGGACACAGCTGCTCTTCAGTCTATAATTTTGAAATCGGCTGTGCCTAACATCACCTACACCAGGGAGACGGTCCTTATCACTGACCTCACTGCCACCACTCAGTATCCACTCGCCATAGTCCACCTGGATTGTCCTTTCATACAAGGTGAAGTCCAAGTCGCCATCCGGGAAAAGCCTTTTCCCATTTCAGGGGTACAACTTCTCCTGGGCAAAGACTTGGCCAAAGATCTACAACCTTCCAACTTGATCATCATGGACAAACCCCAGGTATGTAACTCAGTCATGGAAAACCCCATCCTGAAGTATATTCCAGCAGAAATCCAAGAAAGTGATGAAGTCTCTTCTCCGGTTTTGGTGACAACCCGTGCGCAAGCTGCACGCACGCAACAAGCTGACTGCTTCAACAGCTGTCCCTCAAGACCATCAGAATCTGCCACTGAATCTCACTATGCTGGAGTTCCGTAAGTTGCAGAGGGAGGATCCCCCATTAGCACCATTATTCTTCAAGGCCGAGACTCAATCTGATAGTATTCCTGGGTTCTTTATAGAGAACTACCGCAGGTACCGACCCAGTAAACTAACGGATGATGACGATTGGGCTAATGTCCACCAACTAGTAGTTCCCACCAGCCTATGGCCCGATATTCTACACCTGGCCCATGGAACGCTTTCTCACTACGGTTTTAATAAAATCTATCACACTATCAGACAATACTTTTACTGGCCAGGTATGATTAAAGATGTAAAAACTTATGTACAACAGTGTCATACATGTCAGATGGCAGGAAAACCCAACATCTCTATTCCCAAGGCTCCTTTGATTCCTATCCCGGTGTCTTCGGAACCCTTTCACAGACTCATCATAGACTGTGTTGGTCCTTTACCCCGGACCAGTTCCGGCAACGCTTATATACTAACCATCTTGTGTCCAACCACCAGATTCCCCATAGCAGTTCCTGTAAAGAACATTACAGCTGCTACTGCGGTGAAGCAACTGGTGAAGAACTTTACACAATATGGATTTCCTCGGGAGACTCAAAGTGACTGTGGCACCAACTTCACCAGTGATCTCTTTAAGAAGACACTGGAAGAATTTAACATTACTCAGGTACTGTCCAGCCCCTATCATCCTGCTTCACAGGGTTCTCTTGAACTTAGTCACCAAACTATAAAATCACTCCTTAGGAAATTTTGCAGTGAAGCTATGAAAGACTGGGATAAACAACTTGACATCATCATGTGCATTTTCAGAAGTCTCCCAAATGAGTCTCTAGGAGTGTCTCCTTATGAGATGTTCTATGGACGTAAATGCCGTACTCCTCTTATAGCTTTTAAAGACTCTCTACGTAATGCCACCTTCAGTGACCCTCTGAATGGGCCCCAGTTTCTTCAAAACTTAAAGCACATTCTATTGCGATTGCATAAATTTGCTAATGATAATTTATTAAAAGCTCAAGATAAGATGAAGACTCATTTTGACAAACAGAGTAAAATCAGGAAATTTAAAACAGGAGACGTCGTTTTAGCATATTTTCCAATCCCTGGTTCATTGCAAAATAAGTTTTCAGGACCTTACCGCATCAAGGAGTGCAGAAACAACTGCAACTACGTTCTTGAGACTCCAGATAGGCAGCGGAGGACCCAGTTGTGCCACGTCAATCTTTTGAAGAAGTATAAAGGTACACCCCCCACTGTGTTAGTATCTCTAGTATAGACTGCAGTCTACACTAAGGAAACAAACATAGGAATGTGCCTAAATGCTAACAGCGACTGCCCAGACAGGTACAAGAGGAGTGTTGTTAATGCATATGTCGACCGTGCTCTCAGCCACAGCTCAGAATGGAAGCAAGTCGACGAAGAACTCTGTAGGGTAAGGCAGGTCCTAGTCAATAACGGCTTCTCCAATGGTTTCGTCGAAGACATCATAAGAAGGAAAGTGAAAAGCCATGCAACTTCTGAAGAGACAACTAACACAACACCTATACCCCCTATTAGACTATTTTACAGGAACTTCTTTTCCACAGCTCATAAAACGGAGGAAAGGGTCCTGAAAGATATTGTTAATAGAAACGTTATCCCTACAGACAAAAATCAGAGGATACAACTGACGATTTACTATAAAACCAGAAAAACGGCCAGCCTACTCATGAGAAACTCTCCAGACACAAAACAGAACGCTTTAAAAGAGGCTAACGTCGTCTATGCCTTCAAATGCCCACTTGGGGACTGTAAGCTCCAAAAAACCCAGTATATAGGCAAGACAACAACATCTCTTTCTAGGCGTTTAACGATGCATAAGCAACAGGGCTCCATTAAGGAACATATAATCTCTTCCCACAACCAAACCATCGCCAGAGAAATCCTAGTAAACAACACAGAAATCATCGATAGATACAGCGATAGCAGGCGGCTTGACGTTTGCGAGGCACTACACATCAAGAAGTCAACACCAGCAATCAACAGCCAATTATTGCACAACTATATTCTACCCACCTCAAGACTCCGCTCCAATATAGAAGCATCAAGAAATATGGACCAATAGGCTTTCTACAAACACTTCTATTCAATATCCATTGCTTCGTGTTCTGTCTTGTGTTGATGAAATTAATACCCTATTAATACTCTTGTTCTGTCTTGTGTTGATGAAATTAATACCCTATTAATACCACACTTTGTTCTGTCTTGTGTTAATGCCACATCACCCCATCCACCTCACTCAAATGTAGATATAAAATAGGAGATACGTAAGTTCTATTCAGTTGTGTATTTGTGAACTAAAGTCTTTGAAAATGTAATAAGTTTTACGAAACGCGTCCGTGTCGCGTCAGACTAGAAATAAAAATGAATTTTGGAGAATTGATTTTTGATTTACCTCCAACAGTGAAGCGTAATGTACGAAAGATTGAGAAAATTCGTGTTAGAATTATTAATCTTACTTTTTCGGTCATATTTAATAATATATGTCTACAGGAAAGACTGCTACCAAAATATACTAATATATATATATATATATATATATATATATATATATATATATATATATATATATATATATATATATATATATATATATAAATATATATATATATATATATATATATATATATATATATCGAGGTCTTAAAGACTAGCCTTATAGACTTAAAGACTATATATATATATATATATATATATATATATATATATATATATATATATATATATATATATATATTATTAAATATGACCGAAAAAGTAAGATTAATAATTCTAACACGAATTTTCTCAATCTTTCGTACATTACGCTTCACTGTTGGAGGTAAATCAAAAATCACTTCTCCAAAATTAATTTTTATTTCTAGTCTGATGCGACACGGGCGCGTTTCGTAAAACTTATTACATTTTCAAAGACTTCACAAATACACAACTGATTAGAACTAGAAATCCTAGTAAACAACACAGAAATCATCGATAGATACAGCGATAGCAGGCGGCTTGACGTTTGCGAGGCACTACACATCAAGAAGTCAACACCAGCAATCAACAGCCAATTATTGCACAACTATATTCTACCCACCTCAAGACTCCGCTCCAATATAGAAGCATCAAGAAATATGGACCAATAGGCTTTCTACAAACACTTCTATTCAATACCCATTGTTTCTGTTCTGTCTTGTGTTGATACTTTTAATACCCTATTAATATCCCCTAGTGTTCTGTCTTGTGTTAATGCCACATCACCCTTCCCACCTCACTCAAATGTAATGCCACATCACCCTTCCCACCTCACTCAAATGTAGATATAAAATCAGGGAAACGCAAGTTCTAATCAGTTGTGTATTTGTGAAGTCTTTGAAAATGTAATAAGTTTTACGAAACGCGCCCGTGTCGCGTCAGACTAGAAATAAAAATGAATTTTGGAGAAGTGATTTTTGATTTACCTCCAACAGTGAAGCGTAATGTACGAAAGATTGAGAAAATTCGTGTTAGAATTATTAATCTTACTTTTTCGGTCATATTTAATAATATATGTCTACAGGAAAGACTGCTACCAAAATATACTAATATATATATATATATATATATATATATATATATATATGTCGTACCTAATAGCCAGAACGCACTTCTCAGCCAACTATGCAAGGCCCGATTTGCCTAATAAGCCAAGTTTTCATGAAATAATATTTTTTCGACTACCTAACCTACCTAACCTAACCTAACCTAACATTTTCGGCTACCTAACCAAACCTAACCTATAAAGATAGGTTAGGTTAGGTTAGGTAGGGTTGGTTAGGTTCGGTCATATATCTACGTTAATTTTAACTCCAATGAAAAAAAATTGACCTCATACATAATGAAATGGGTAGCTTTATCATTTCATAAGAAAAAAATTAGAAAAAAATATATTAATTCAGGAAAACTTGGCTTATTAGGCAAATCGGGCCTTGAATAGTAGGCCAAAAAGTGAGTTCTGGCTACTAGGTACGACATATATATATATATAATATATATATATATATATTATATATATATATATATATATATATTATATATATATATATATATAAATGTAATATATATATATATATATATATATATAAATGTAATATATATATATATATATATATATATATATATATATATATATATATATATATATATATATATATATATATATATATACAGACTTGCCTATATAACTCGCAAGCTGAAGTTTATAACTTTTAGTTATAAAGTTTAGAAAGTTATAAACTTCAGCTTGCGAGTTATATAGGCAAGTCTGTGTATTGAGCATTTACACCGAGTTTTCCCACATAACAGGGCTCGATTAAAGAACACCAGAGGTCCTTCATCATCTCATTGCCTGGGAGAGAATGGAATTCTTTGGGTTAAATACCCCGGAATTCCTACCTCTCTTATGGCTTTGAAGTATGGTGCAATGGCAGTGTGTACCTGCCACTCTGTGGGCCAGGGTTCGAGTCTCCTGGTGGGTTGAGTGTTAAAAAGTTATATATATATATATATATATATATATATATATATATATATATATATATATATATATATATATATATATGTCGTACCTAGTAGCCAGAACTCACTTCTCAGCCTACTATTCAAGGCCCGATTTGCCTAATAAGCCAAGTTTTCCTGAATTAATGTATTTACTATAATTTTTTTCTTATGAAATGATAAAGCTACCCTTTTCACTATGTATGAGGTCAATTTTTTTTTATTGGAGTTAAAATTAACGTAGATATATGACCGAACCTAACCAACCCTACCTAACCTAACCTAACCTATATATATAGGTAAGGTTAGGTTAGGTAGCCAAAAAAAGCTAGGTTAGGTTAGGTTAGGTAGGTTAGGTAGACGAAAAAACATTAATTCATGAAAACTTGGCTAATTAGGCAAATCGGGCCTTGCATAGTAGGCTGAGAAGTGAGTTCTGGCTACTAGGTACGACATATATATATATATATATATATATATATATATATATATATATATATATATATATATATATATGTCGTACCTAGTAGCCAGAAATCACTTCTCAGCCTACAATGCAGGGCCCGATTTGCCTAATAAGCCAAGTTTTCCTGAATTAATATATTTTCTCTATTTTTTTTCTTATGAAGTGATGAAGCTACCCATTACATTATGTATGAGGTCAATTTTTTTTTATTGGAGTAAAAATTTTTGTAGATATATGACCGAACCTAACCAACCCTACCTAACCTAACCTAACCTATCTTTATAGGTTAGGTTGGGTTAGGTAGCCGAAAAAGTTAGGTTAGGTTAGGTTAGGTAGGTTAGGTAGTCGAAAAACAATTAATTCATGAAAACTTGGCTTACTAGGCAAATCGGGCCTTGCATAGTAGGCTGAGAAGTGCGTTCTGGCTACTAGGTACGACACACACACACACATATATATATATATATATATATATATATATATATATATATATATATATATATATATATATATATATATATATATATATGCAGAAAATCCACAGATAAATATGAAATGAGGTGAACGTTTCGGCTTGTTAAAGCCTTTGTCAACACCAGACTGACTAAGGAGAAGGGAAGGGGGAGGATATATAGGCCGACACCTGACCAACCCATCCCTAGGGAAAGAATTAACCAAAAACAGGTATAGCTTAGAATGGTCAAAGAGGATTTAAGCGGTCAGAGAATAAGGATGAAAGCTTAAAGAAAAGCCTCATGAACACACAATATATGAATATACAATTATAATGAGACATTGTAAGCCTCTCTATCAGAGTTGTTTCATAAACTGTTGTGCAATATTATAACTTAAAAATGGATCAAGTTTGTACATACCAGTACTAACATTAAGAAGATTTGGACACTGACTGATTAGAGCAGACTCAATCAAATTCCGTTCCACGAAATCCCCACAATTGGTAATGCTTTTTGCCCCATTCCAGTTTATATTGTGATCGCATAAACTCGTATGTAGATACAATGCATTAGACGTTTGGGCAGTTCTAATACTATAAGCATGTTGTGACAACCGCAATTATAAGGACTTTCCTGTTTGTCCAAGGTACCCAGAAACACAATCATTGCAGGGAATCGAATTCACACAACCTGCTGTGTCAGGGGAGTTTTTTATTAAATTGGATTTGATCGTACTATTAGTGAACACAAAATTTATATTAAGTTTCTTAAAAATCAAAGACAATTTTTCAAGTCCACTCGCATAAGGTACCACCAATGAGTTAATCATTTTTGGTTTCGCCTTAGGGACGTGATTATAAAACGTACGCTTGGCTTGTACAAACGAGAAATCCAAAAACCTCTTAGGATATTGTAAACTCTTCCCAATTTCATATATTTTAGCAATCTCTTCATCAAAAAACTCAGGGCTGCAAACCCTCAAAGCTCGTAGAAACATTCCTGAAAATACTGCCTGTTTAACTTTACTATGATGATTCGAATAAAAATGAACATACGACCCCACGTTGGTAGGTTTCCTATACACATTAAATTTGAACTTTCTAGTGACTCTATGAATCATAATGTCCAAAAACGGAAGAGTACCATTCCCCTCAGTCTCACAAGTGAATTTTATTGAAGGTACCAAAGAATTGAGTTCATTAAGAAAAACTATCTGGTCTTTGTTGCACGGCCATAAGCACAAAATATCATCAACATACCTAAACCAAACTACATTAGTTGCGATAATCCTGGATAAGATTTTTGTTTCAAAGAATTCCATATACAAATTGCTTAAAACTGGGGACAGGGGATTGCCCATCGCCATACCAAATGTTTGTTTGAAAAATTTTCCATTAAAACTAAAATAATTGTCTTTTATACACAATTTAATAAGTTCCAATACTTTATTGGTCTGCAAGCTCAAATTATATTTAGGCAGTTCCTCACGTAGAAATTCTAACAGATCATCAACAGGGACTTTAGTGAATAAAGAGGTCACATCAAAACTTATAAGTTTAAAATCAAAATTTTAATTCAGTGTGGATAGCTTATTAACTAAGTCCACATTGTTTGTCAAGTGTGAGTTGGAAATAGAACCAACTATAGGGGACAAAACTTTGACTAACCACTTAGAGAGTTTATAAGCCGCCGAACCAATTGAACTAATAATCGGCCTTGCCGGATTATATGGCTTATGAGTTTTTATAAGACCATACATGTAAGGAAGAGAGGGGGATCGACTTGTTAGCCTAGATATCAACTCTTTATCGCCTTTACACAGTTTTAAGAGTTTTGTTAAAATGTGCAATCACTTTTTCAGTAGGATCTCTGTTAACCAATAGATAAGTATCCCTGTCTTCCAAGAGTAACTCCATTTTTTGGACATAGTCATCTTTATTCATAATAACTACTGCATTTGACTTATCAGCCTTGGTAATATGTAATGAACTATCTTTTTTGAGATTTTTGAACGCATGAACAAATCGACTTGGACAATTAGGAACAGAATTTTTAAGAACAGAATTGAAATCCCCAATTGTGGGGATTTCGTGGAACGGAATTTGATTGAGTCTGCTCTAATCAGTCAGTGTCCAAATCTTCTTAATGTTAGTACTGGTATGTACAAACTTGATCCATTTTTAAGTTATAATATTGCACAACAGTTTAAGAAACAACTCTGATAGAGAGGCTTACAATGTCTCATTATAATTGTATATTCATATATTGTGTGTTCATGAGGCTTTTATTTAATCTTTCATCCTTATTCTCTGACTGCTTAAATCCTCTTTGACCATTCTAAGCTATACCTGTTTTTGGTTAATTCTTTCCCTAGGGATGGGTTGGTCAGGTGTCGGCCTATATATCCTCCCCCTTCCCTTCTCCTTAGTCAGTCTGGTGTTGACAAAGGCTTTAACAAGCCGAAACGTCCATCTCATTTCATATTTCTCTGTGGATTTTCCGCATAAAATGATCAGTGTTTTGTGATCGTCAATTGCATATATATATATATATATATATATATATATATATATATATATATATATATATATATATATATATATATATATATATATATATATATATATATATATATATATATATATATATACATATATATATATATATATATATATATATATATATATATATATATATATATATATAAATATATATATGCTAACTTAAAGAAAGGGGCTAGAGTTTTCTCATATTTTCTTATTTCAAAACTGATTTGATTGAAGTTTTTTATGATACCCTAGGAAAAAATAACTTTTTAAATATATCTTACTCAGAATTTAGTGCCGAGAGCACAAAATTTAGCAAAGAGAACACTTATTTTGTACCAAGAACACAGAATTTAGTACCGAGTTTGACAGTCAAACAAACCAAAAAATAATTACATTTTAGAAAAGTAACTTTTTTTGTAAGAATTTTGTTTAGATTTATAATATTTCATATATCAAAATACATGATAAAACTAGAAAAAATCCTTTACTGCCACTTTTTATTGACTTTTATTACAATTTGTTAACACAATTTTATGCAATAAGGAGATATTATTGTTTAGGAGTAACTTGTTTTCATAACTTGTATATATTATTTTGAAATATTATTGTAAAGATAAAATTATGAAAGGTTTTTCTATGTATAAATAATTTAAATTTATTTCCAGTTGATTAATTTTATGTAACTAATTTTATATGTGTTGTGTATGTTTTAAGAATTTATAATATTTCTTATTTTATTTACAATTTTTATATATATTTTTATAAAACATTTCTTGGGCTATACTGGAGGTCTTTAACTCGCAAAATATATTATTTGTGGGTAATAAAACCCCTTAAAATATTTTTTGGGGGGATATTATAAAATGCCCAAATTTATTTTTATAAATATACTAGCAGTACACGGCCACGCATTGCTGTGGCTCAGCAACGCATCTGCATTGCTGAGCCACAACAATCATGCCTGTCCCCCCTAGTCCTCACCACCATTCCCCCCTCACCCGTCTCCTCGACCTCCCAACCATTCCCCACTCCACCGTCCCTTCGTCCTCCCCACCATTCTCCAATCCTACATCCCCTTGTCTGCACCATCACAAACTTCCCTTTCCTCTTGTCCTTCATCACCATTACCCCCCAACCTTGTCCCCTCGTCCTCCCCACCATCTCTCACTTTCGTCCCCTAGTCATCCCCCCCATTCCCTACTCCCTCGTCGGATGCCTTCCCATCAGAAAATTTGGAACATGAAGTGATCTGATGTTCCCATCACTGAAATATAAGAAAAACAATTAAAAAATGAAATGAAAATAAGAAAAAATATAAAAATAAACTATACTCATGAAATGAACGGTATGGTAAACAACACAGCTCAATTCAAATGCAATTCACACAAAATAATTAAATCAAAATGAAAATAAATCAAAATTTATGAAAATTCAATTTATCAATGCAATCAGAAACATTGAAATAGAATTGTAACATGTCTACTATAGCATTTGTGTTGCACCTTCATGCAACAGACGGCGCTGTTTTTTCAAGAGAAGCATAGTTTTACCTGTAACAGGTGTGGTATCTATACATATACATACGAAATGAACGGTATGGTAAACAACACAGCTCAATTCCAACACAATGTCACACAAAATAATTCAATATAAAATAAAATAAATCAAAATCTTTGAAAATAAAATTTATCAATGCAATCGGAAACATTGAAATGGAATTCGTGACATATTTAGTATAGCTTGCATGTTGCCATTATGTGCAACATATGGCGCTGTTTTTCAAAAAAGCATTTGTTTACCTGTCGCAGGCAGGTATATATAGTAGGTATATAAAAAGATGCGCCTATTCGAATGCAACGTTGTTTCAAAATTTCAAAGCAATTGGTGAAGAACTTTTTTTTTTTTTTTTTTTTTTTTTTTTTTTTTTTTTTTTTTTTTGAGATATATACAAGAGTTGTTACATTCTTGTACAGCCACTAGTACGCGTAGCGTTTCGGGCAGGTCCCTGGAATACGATCCCCTGCCGCGAAGAATCGTTTTTTCATCCAAGTACACATTTTACTGTTGCGTTAAACAGAGGCTACAGTTAAGGAATTGCGCCCAGTAAATCCTCCCCGGCCAGGATACGAACCCATGACATAGCGCTCGCGGAACGCCAGGCGAGTGTCTTACCACTACACCACGGAGACTGTAAATGTGTAACTGTAAATGTGTAAGACTGTAAATGACTGTAACTTTTGGAGATTACAGCATGGGTTGCTTTTACTTCCAACAGATGGTGCTGTTTAAAAAAAAATCACGTTTTTTCCTGTCACAGGTGAGGCATGTATATAGCAGATATAAAAATACGTGCCTATTCGAATGCAACCCTGTGTCAAAATTTCAAAGCAGTCGGTAAAGAGGTTTCTAAGATTTCCCTCACATGAAAAACACAGTTTTTCAGAAAAAGCATGTTTTTTTACCGTCACAGACGTAACATCTATACAGTATGTATATACAAACATGCTCGGATGCGAATGGAACGTTGTGTGAAAATTTCAAAGTAATCGGTGACGAACTTTTGGAGATTAGCGATTTTGAACAAACGAACATTTCAATTTTAATTTATATAGATTTGATATAATAAATTAAATATTTTTTTCTAAGTAAAATGTAAAGTTTGTCACCTAAAAACTAAGTATTTACTTTCGATTTTTACTTAGCAAAAGTATACTTTTTTGTGTAATGAAACCCCCCAAATTTATTTGTAGTAATTAATTTTTAATATATTTTATACAATTAATTATACAATTTTAAAAAGTTACCCATGAATTAGATACAAAGGCAAAAAAAACTATTAATGGGATTTGGTATTTACGTTTATGGAACTTATCGTAACTGTAGTTGTGGTTTAAAAATTTTTTCGCACTTATCCAAACTTGGTATGATAAAGGACATAGAAATGAATAAGTATATTATTATTATTATTATTATTATTATTATTATTATTATTATTATTATTATTATTATTATTATTATTATTATTATTATTATTATTATTTTTTACAGATTTGTACATTATGTGGGCATTTGGGGTTACACCTTTGACCGTATCTCCGGCAAATACATCTGTAATTCAGACACGGCAAATGTTTACAATGACACACTAGAATCTTCCTATAGCGATTATCACTGAGAAAATAATCAGACTGTCTTCGAACGACTTCTCGAAGACCCACTGTCTGGCTCTTATTAGTTTGATTTGGTATAATTCTATCTACACATTTATCGAAGTCAGTACTAGGAAGATACTGATTGATAGTTCCAAATTTGGTGACCACACGATATAAATCTCTCTGGTGATCAATTTCGATAACTATTCCACTGATGGTACGTATCCCCATCTTCGATTCTCTGTCTGCTTTAGGGATTTTGACATTAACTGCATCGTATAAACTTATAGGTGTAACATCTGATGAAGACTGTGACAACATTTTAAAAGCATTACTCTTCTGGCGCTCCTTCACTTTACTTCTTATTTCTTTTACATTTTTGACACGTAAGTGATGGGGAGGATGGTTGTCGATGTCTGCATCAATATTGTTGTTATTTTCGTCGTACTCAGAATCAGTACGAGATGATGTTCCCTGAATTGTTCAGGTGTCTAATTATTATCTTATGTGATAACACTTCAAAAGAAGGCGACGGTGATGATGGTCGAAGATGAGGCTCTTGTGGTAGTGGAGATGATAATATCATCCCATGATCAGAAGACGAAGGTGTAGTAGGAGCTGCTGCCATTTCTTCATTATTAACTCGACCGTTATTTTGTTGAGTTCGTCATCCATTATCTTCCGGAGTAATTATATTGGTGGCAATGATGGTGGTGGTGGAGATCGTGTTGATCGTGAACTTGGTGGCAGAGATCTTATTATTATCATCTCATGATGAGAAGACGAAGGTGTAGTAGGAGCTGCTCCTATTTCGTCATTGCTAACTTCATCCAACGGGGCTCCTGTTTTCTTGTTCAGCTCGTCATCTATTATCTCCCGGGGTAATAATATTGGTGGTAATGATGGTGGCGGTGGGGGTGGGGAGATTATTATCTCAGGCACAGAACTTGTAGTTGTATTTGAAGGTGAAGATTTGAGGGGTTGGTGTTGTTGTTGAGGAAATATTGGTGATGATGACTGTAATTAAAAAATAAATATATATAAATATTATATAATTTCGCTTCTTGGCTTTACTTTTTCTTTATAAATATAAGTAGGCATCTGTTTATCAAATTAACCTTCAAAAAAGTTATAATTATAATTATCATAACATATCCCATTATTTTTTGTTAACCTACTCACTCTTTTTTTGGATGGTAATTATTGAAGAAGAAAATTAACTTTTCTCTTTCTTTACAGATTTATTATTTTAATATTGTAAAAGTAATACTATACAACACAAGGGAAAGGATATGATGAATATTATCTGAGTATAAATTATCATCTGTCAACAATTAATAGATTCCTCTGAATCCCAGATGTTGATAATAGTTTCGTTCTCGTTCCCATCCTCAGCAGTCGGTGGTTGACGGTGGTGGTGTTCTTCAACATCTGGGTCAGCTTCTTCTTTTTCGATTAGTTTCATCGTTAAGGGGGCATAATGCAAAAATATGCAATAAATGAAAACTAGTTCGATTTCATTCAAACTTTTTTGACGAGTTGTATATGAAAAGGGTTTCATCTGGTCCAAGTTTCAGCATCGTAGCATAAATTGTAAGGGAGAAAGAAAATAATGAATTATGTGTCAAAACGTTTCCAAAATGATAAAAAATTAACATCAAACACAAGTGTCAGCTGAAATCAAGTCTATGACTCTTAGGTATCACAATAGCATATAATAAAAATATTTAATGATTAGTTTTATCCAAAAAAAAATTAGTTAAAAAAATTGGAATTTTTTTTATTTTTTTTTTCTTATTTGTTTATCGGACGATTTTCATGAAACTTATACACCTGACTGCACGTAAGCCTATCTGTAAGAGTGCTAATTTTAGAGAAACTTGGTTTATGTAAACCTCACACACAGATGGCAGCACTTTAGACTATATTTTTTACTTATTTATTTACAAGTACATAAACGTTCCTATAACTCTTTCATTTTTTATTCAATTCTCATGAAACTTACACCTTATATGTAGAGTTTATGTTTCTACAAATCTGTTTCAAGCTTTTTTTCCTAAGTTCGTTTATTGATTTTATTATAGTAATAAACCATGATATTTGTACAATTGTTTTATGGAACTTTAACTATTTGTATTAGTAAAACTAAACATATTTTAAAAAATCCGCTGAAACAGATCCTTTTATTATATGCTAATGTGATAGAAAATTGTCATAAAATAATTTCATTTGAAGCTTGGGGTTGTAGTTTCAATTTGAAAATGTGTAAAATTCATTGAAAAAAAATCTCCCTCTCTATTTAGGCTGCAATACTGAAACTTGGAACAATTGCAGCCCTTTTCATACACAACTAGTCAAAACAGATTGGTTGGCATGGAACAATTTATAAGAAACGAAGTTATGTCCCTTTAATAGACCTTCTGTGATATCCTTTCCTTGCAGTTGTTTGTATATTGATGGTGAGTATTCAGTATGCATACTGATTGAGGGTTCGATCCCAAAGACCGCCTTGTACAGTAACAGTCCAACAGCATGGGAATATGCTGTATTCTTGTTAAATTGCATGAAAGAAAGACCAGCTGACCAATAGCGAGTTCGATTCACGCACCTCCAATTTCCGAGCATTTTTGTGATGTCGCCGTTGGCCCGTTCTATGCTTCCCTGACTCTGGAGATGCTGGGGTTTGCCATTTATTAGGATTAACTTGGGCAACAATTCCGTCCGTAACTGATGAATCACTGCTGCCACGAATTCGCGGTTGTTGTCGCTCTGCAGATATCGAATGGCTCTAATAAGTGTAAAGATTTCCAGCAAATGATGAGCAACTTCTATTGCCTGTTTAGTGCGAAGAGGGCGGAGAACTGTGAACTTAAATTGTCTTGGTAATGAAGAATGTAGTTGTACGAACATCCCCCATCCTTGTGCATGTCTATTAAATCCATCTGTCCTCTCTCTCCGAAACTCTCAGACACGATGGGTTTAACCACCCCTTTCTTACACCTGGGAACACGTGTTAAGTTGCAAATTTCACACAAAAAAATTTAACAGTTTTACTTCTTCTTGTTGTGACGGTGTCCCACCCCTGCATCTTTCCAGTCCCATCTTCAAGAGTCATATCTCTACAACATGAACGTTCTCTGGTGTTCAGGGAACAGATTGATGTATATAAAGGTATTGGAAGTTATCGTGTTGGCAGGGAATTGGCCGTTTGAGTTTGGTTATACAAGTGGCTTACGCCCTTTTGAGTTACAAGATGGCGCCGAGGCGCTCTGTTTCCCGCCAAAGGAGCGTGACACCTGCCGGCTGTCGATTGGCCAGGTAGGGTCACGTGACATCGTGGACCAATGACGAGGAGCCCTCAGGCGGTGTGACGTAACGAGGCGGAGGGCTCCGGGCGGCGGGTGCCCCGGCGGGCTCAGTACGTCACGACCCGTCATAGAGAGTGGCCGTGCTCGAGTGAGCTCTCAATTTGGAGGCTAGGAAGCCCCAACCTGTGGACCCAAGCAGCTGCATTAATATTACAGACGTCGTGGGACCTTACTCGACTCGTAGGAAGTACATGGAAGCAAGGCTTGACTGACTTTAGAGCGCCAAGAGCTCTTTTACTGATAATCTGTGGCGAAAAGAAACGTTCAGCGGGATCGTAAGGACGCCTCCCGCGGGCCACGTTCAAACGCATCGGGCGAGTTGCTGTGCCTAGGGCAAGTCCACTGGAAAGCTGAGAAGGGGACATTGAACCGGACTGCAAGTTTGACTACAGTTCCAATGTGGGAGGAAGAAGACGACGTGTGCAGGGACCTGTCTCCAAGTCCTCAGGAGGAGGAAGAGGAGGGCCTGCCTGCAGAGTGTGAAGACATGCATCTACGAGTCGACTGATTACCGTGTGTGCAGAAGATCCTGATGAACGGAGGATCGAACGCCAGGACCGAGGACCTCAGCAACCCTCGACAGAGGACATGTCGACTTTATAGCAGAAAGAGTTAAGGAAGATAAATTTCCTCCCCATTACCCCTTGGTCCAGGTGAGCTAGAGTATCATTCATGTCAGGAGCATTGTCTTTATTGTTATTACTGCCAGTGTGAAAGGGTTAGGCTAGGAGCCAGGTTACTCATATATACATGAGTCAATTATATATTATTGTATGTGTGTTAGCACTGTGACAGTTTGAACAGCTAGAGGAAGTGCCTGGATTCAAGAGGCCAGGAGCGAACTTTCGTATCGTCCAGGTGACCGCGTTGCCAGAGGGGAGAGAGGAGAGTTGCCGCCATCTGACAGTTCTACCTATATTATTCTTTATGTGTATTCGATGTAGTTTTCTTCAGTAAACACCTCATAGATTTTACCAATGTCTTTAAGTGAGCCTCCATTCTCTAGGGCTAGTTGAGTAAGTCATTTATTATTGCACTGCACTTGACATTGAGACCTTGGTTCGTGGCATTTAACTAGATTACTGAGAAGTGTTGCTGGGGACACAAATGCTAGCGCCCAGCTGGCGACCTTGAGAGAAAGAAAAAAGAGGTAAGAAATTACCTGTATATGTTCCCGGGGTCACGTCGGGCAAATTCGACCATGAGTACCAGAGGTGGAGTTGGATTTCTCCACTCACTAGGGGTGGTAGGCTGGGGTACAGATAGTGCCTCTACCCTTGGTAGACTGGGGGGGCTCCCAGGACGAGCAGTGGTGCCCCTAGAACAGGGGAGCAAAGACCCGCGGGAATAACCCTAACTGTATAAGGAAAGAAGGGCCAAGAATGCGACATTGGGTAACATTAGCAATCGTCTTGCTACTTAAAAATAGGATCTTTTATCTCTCCTATGGCCAACCGCACTATGAGCGTCGTAAATTGTATTGTATAGTGGCCCCTGGTGTATGAATATGCGGTACACTTGTTGGGGGTCTACTGTGGAGTCTGCTGCTGTTGCTGTTGTTGTTGAATTAATTAACTTTCGTTTTATTCCCCCCTTCAGTCTCTTCTCTCTTTCATCTACGGTGACCAGAACGTCTTCCCCGAACAAGTTTTTCACATCGTATCGCGACAACAAGACATATTCATGGAAAGCTTTTGCTGTCTTCTTAAGTTTAGCTGCTTTTACTTCACCAATGTATTTCGTTAACTATTTATGACTAAAAATCTTTCAATGTTCCCCGCCGCATTTTGACAACATTTGGCGTATCTGAAGCCCAAATTCTTGTTTGTGACGAACTTCTTCGTCTCTATTTTCATTTCCACCTCCTTGTTCACAAGTCAATAAAGAAGCTGGAGCACGAGAACTTGAAGGTACTGATCCAAGTGTAACAATCGTGAGGGGTATTGATTGATAGATAAAGATTAAGCCACCCAAGAGGTGGCACGGGCATGAATAGCCTGTAAGTGGTACAATTTTGTTTTTCTCAGTATTCTGAGGTTGCATTTAACCATCAAGCTGTTATCGCGGGGGAGGATACTGCTTCACAGTCTTTATGAGGGTGTCCAGCTGCTGGACACCTTTGTTGACCAGGAGAGTGGCTGTGTCGATGGCTTCAGGGTGGCCACTGCATGATTCAGGAACTCTTAAAGCTCTTCTAAGGTCATTGGTTGCTTCACATTCCAGAAGATAGTGAAGTAATGGCTTTTCTGTGACAGTTTGGCAGAAGATGCACTCTCTCTGTCGGGGTTCACCAATCTCCCAGTTGCATCTGTAACCTAGACGTAGTCTATACCCAACAAACAATTTAAGGTTGCCACAACATATCTGGAAAGTATTTGAAAGGATTGGAAACGTTTGTTTTATCGTATCAGATACGAATTTATGTGTGGACTTAAATAGGTTTCCAAAACTTATAACCAAAACCTACGTATCTAACACTAATTTGAGATGTTGTGGCAACTTTACAATCCTAACATGAATCATTTATAATCCATTCATATACCAATATGAATCTCTTATGAAAGGTTTGAGCCTATAATCTGAACCCTTTTCACATCTTTGTGTTTAAAGTTTAATTTCTTGAAATTATATTATATTATTTTATATTATATTATTATTTTTATTATATTTTATTTTATATTATATTATTATTTTCAATTTAAATATTAAAACCAATTTAAGGGTAAAAAAAAATCTAATAATTTATATTTCTTTTATTATTTACTAACAATTATAATTATTTACTAACGGAGAGAGGGGAGGCTGTACGGCGGAGAGTGGCGGCTGTGGCGGACAGTGGCGGCGGTGGCGGATAGTGGTGGCGGCGGTGGTGGACAGTGGCGGATAGTGGCGGCGGGTGGACAGTGGCGGCTGTGGCGGACAGTGGCGGCGGTGGTGGACAGTGGCGGCGGTATCAGACAGTGGCGGCGGGCGGACAGTGGCGGCTGTGGCGGACAGTGGCGGCGGTGGTGGACAGTGGCGGCGGTGGCGGACAGTGGCGGCGGGCGGACAGTGGTGGCGGTGGCAGACAGTGGTGGCGGATAGTGGCGGCGGGCGGACAGTGGCGGCTGGCGGCTGTGGCGGACAGTGGTGGCGGATAGTGGCGGCGGGCGGACAGTGGCAGCTGTGGCGGACAGTGGCGGCGGGTGGCGACTGTGGCAACGGGCGGTGGCGGCTGATGGCGGGCGGTGGTGGCGGTGGTGGCGGTGGTGGCGGTGGTGGTGGCGGTGGCAGCTGATGGCGGCTGGTGGCGGTGATGGCGGCTGGTGGCGGGCGGTGGCGGCTGGTGGCAGCTGGTGGTGGCGGCGGTGGTGGGTGGTGGTGGCGGCTGTGGTAGGTGGTGGCGGCGGTGATGGGTGGTGGCGGCTGTGGTGGGTGGTGGCGGCTGTGGTGGGTGGTGACGTTGGCAGCGGTGATGGGTGGTGATGGGTGGTGGTGGGTGGTAGTGGCGGCGGCTGTGGTGGTGGCTAGTGGTGGCGGGTGGCGGCTGGTGGTGGTGGCGGCTGGTGGTGGCGGCTGGTGTTGGCGGGCGGCGGTGGTGGGTGGCGGCTGGTGGCGTGGCGGCTGGTGGCGGTGGCGTGGCGGCGGCGGTGGCGGCTGGCGGCTGCTGGTGGTGGCGGCTGGTGGTGGCGGCGGTGGTGGGTGGTGGTGGCGGCTGTGGTGGGTGGTGGCGGCGGCTGTAGTGGGTGGTGGCGTTGGCGGCGGTGATGGGTGGTGGTGGTGGGTGGTGGTGGTGGGTAGTGGTGGTGGTGGCTGTGGTGGTGGCTGGTGGTGGCGTCTGGTGGGTGTGGCGGTGGCGGCTGGTGGTGGCGGCTGGTGGTGGCGGGCGGCGGTGGTGGGTGGTGGCTGGTGGCGGTGGCGTGGCGGCTGGTGGCGGTGGCGGCTAGTGGTGGCAGTGGCGGCTGGTGGCGGTGGGTGGCGGCGGGTGGCGACTGGTGGCGGCTGGTGGTAGTGGGTGGTACCGGCTGGTGCGGCGGGTGGCGCCTGGTGGTGGCGGTGGGTGGCGGCAGTGGGTGGCGGCTGGTGGTGGTGGGTGGTGGCAGTGG
The DNA here is from genome assembly GCF_040958095.1 of Procambarus clarkii. Lineage (NCBI taxonomy): Eukaryota > Metazoa > Arthropoda > Malacostraca > Decapoda > Cambaridae > Procambarus > Procambarus clarkii. The sequence goes on from NC_091200.1 coordinate 35,692,470, forward strand.
TGGGTGATGATGGGTGGTGGTGGCGGGTGGCGGCTAGTGGCGGCCAGCTGGGACACACCCTTCACCACTGAAGGTCTGAGCACAACTAACCATATGTCTCTCTCACCACCAGCCCAGTGTTGCCAGCTCTCAAAATGTTTCCTTCAAAGATTGTATATTATCTTTGAACAACAAGTTTGATTATCAAGGAAATAATGCATATATTATTGTCACATTAATACTGTGCAATATCTTATTACATTCCTGCTAAATAATTATTATTTGAAACAGGACAAAAAATCCAACATATATATAAAAACCAACATTAGAGATCATGAGGCCTAGGCCTATCTGTGACCACACATCCTGCCTCCCTGACCAGTTACCCTCACACACCTTACACTCTTAACTCACTCTCAAATCACTCTCACTCTTACTCTAAATCACTCATACGCACTATTACTCACTCTTACTCTCAGTCATCCTTACTCACTCTTACTCACTCTCATACTCACTCTTACTCTCACTCTCAGTCACTCTTACTCTGTCACTCTTACTCACTCTCAGTCACCCTTACCCATTCATACTCACTCTCTCACTCTTACTCTCATACTCTTATTCTCAATCACTCTTACTCTCACTCACTCTCAATTACTCTTACTCTCAATCACTCTTACTCTCACTCTTACTCCCAATCACTCTTACTCTCAATCACTCTTACTCTCATTCTTACTCTTACTCACTCTTACTCCCAATCACTCTTACTCTCAATCACTCTTACTTTCAATCACTCTTACTCTCAATCACTCTTACTCTCATTCTTACTCTTACTCTCAATCACTCTTACTCCCAATCACTCTTACTCTCAATCACTCTTACTCCCAATCACTCTTACTCTCAATCACTCTTACTCTCAATCACTCTTACTTTCAATCACTCTTACTCTCATTCTTACTCTTACTCACTCTTACTCTCAATCACTCTTACTCTCACTCCTACTCCCAATCACTCTTACTCTCAATCACTCTAACTCTCATTCTTACTCACTCTTACTCTCAATCACTCTTACTCTCACTCCTACTCCCAATCACTCTTATTCTCAATCACTCTTTCTCTCAATCACTCTTACTCTCACTCTTAATCACTCTTACTCTCACTCTAACTCTCAATCACTCTTACTCTCACTCTAACTCTCACTCTAACTCTCAATCTCATTCTCAATCACTCTTACTCTCACTCTCAATCACTCTTACTCTCATACTCACCCTGACTCACTCTTACTCTCATACTCACTCTTACTCTCATACTCACTCTTACTCTCAATCACTCCTACTCTCACTCTTACTCAGTCACTCTTACTCTCACTCACTCTCAGTCACTCTTACTCACACTTACACACTCTCACTCACCTTCAGTCACTCTTACTCTTACTCTCAGTCACTCTTACTCACTCTTACCCACTCTCGCTCACTCTTACTTACTCTAGTTAATAAGAACACACCAATATAAGACAACAAAACGTTTTCAGATTCTTTCACACCACTTTCCAGCAACTTTTATAATTTATATAAATTATCTTAGGGAATAATACATAAATTATATATTTAAACATGATATTAGTGTTTAGTGGAACGCATAAGGAGTCAAATTGTGTTAAAAAGAGCGATTTTTAGAAAATTTGGAAAACTACATTTTTCTGATCATATTATAAATAAATGGATTTTGAACGTTTCACTGAGCCAATAAATATCATTCTCAATTTATTAATGAATTTTACAAAAAACACCATAAATTTTATAATTAAACATGTAAAAACTATTTGTAATACTTTAGGAACAAAATAGTTGTAGAAAAACAATTTATTATAAAACCTTTGTGTTTGGATTTTTTGAATAAAAGTTTCTCAAAGGCTCTCCTGCACCATTCTCAATGCAAATCATTCCCACACCTATGGGAAGAGATAGACGAACGTTTTCTAGATGATTTGTGTTTGCTGGGTATAACCTAACTGCTATTTCCCTGTGGATTCCTTTTGGGATATTTAACCTTTCTAATCTGGTTGCTTGAAGATACCATGTTGCAGATGGCGAACCTTCAGCTATTCTCGGTGTAGGTCGGCTTTGTTGAGATGTGAGAGTTTTTTGGTGATGATGTTTTTTATGTTCTCTAGGCTGGGTTGAATTGTTTTATGTATCACTGGATGACGAGTTCCCAGTTTAGCAATTTCATCAGTTTTTTCATATAATGGGATTCCAATATGGGATGGGATCCAGTTTAAAGATATGTTGAGTCTTTTGCCTTTAGCGACTGCTCCAAGATACAAAATGGTGGTAATTATTTCCACATTATCTTTCCACTGTTTTTGTCCTAGTATTTGAAGTGCAGCTTTTGAGTCTGTGTGTATGATTGCATTTTGAGTGTTTTGTGCAATTACATATGCGAATGCCTGTTGTATGGCAAACAGCTCAGTTTGGGTTGATGATACTAGTCCTCCCAGTCTCCAATATGCCTGTACGCTGGTCGTGCAAAGAGCAGCGCCAGCACTCTCATATTCTGTGTCCACCGATCCGTCTGTGAAGATGTGGGTGGCTCCTGCTACTGCTATGCTATACATTTGCTCTTCTATTATGCGCCTTAGGATTGTCGGATCATAGGCAGCCTTTTTCATTGGGAGACTTTCTATTACTATTTTGAAAGTAGGCTCTTCCCACGGCACAGAAGGAGTGTAATTTGGGTGTGGATGATCACCCTCTCTATCAAGAATCATGTTTTTTAAATGTAGTCTGTTTAGGACTTTTCCTGCTCTTGCAACCCAAGAGTTTCCATTGTTTTGGCCTAGTCCAACCACCAAGGCCTGCCGTATTGGGATTGGATCAGAAGAAATAATTATCTAACTGATAATTGTAGCTGTCCTTTGTGATATTCTTTCTTGTAGAGAGGGCAAACCCGTCTTCAGTCTAAGAGTTTCAAGCCTGGTCCACATGGGGGCTTCCAGTGCAGCTCTCATAGCATTGTTTTGGGCAACTTCAAGCTTTTTCCACTGTTGGTGTGATAGATTTGTGAGTGCAGGTGCGGAATAATCGATCACTGATCTGACTGCCTGTACATAGTATGTGCGAAGGACTTGCAGATTGGCTCCTCCAGAAAGGGAGGTTAGCGACCTGAGGATTACCGTCCGGGCCGCAGTTCGCTCTCTCAAGTAAGTGACCTCAGCATTAAAATTCATGTGTGTGTCCAGGATGATTCCTAGATACCGATAGGTGTCGACCCATTCTATTGGTTGACCCTGTACTGTGAGTTGGATGTTGGGCTTCGCTATTTTTATGGGCATGGCCTTTGACTTTGAGGGGTTGAGTTTGATCCCAATCTGTTTTGCCTCTTTACTGATGCAGTCTAAGCATTTGGGTGCAAGGCGCGCCACATCCCTTCCTTTTATGATGATGACAAAGTCGTCTGCGTAGTTTAGCAGCCTGCAGGGATGTGGAAGTTTCAACCTCATTATTCTTTCCATTAAACAGTTGAAGAAAAGAGGGCTGAGAATACCTCCTTGCGGTGTACCATTTTCATGTCTTTTGTACTCAGAGACTGTGCCATGAAGTTTTACTCTTGCTTCTCTGTTTATGAGACAGTTTTTGGTCCAGGAGAGCAGGTTGCCTCTGACCTCTTTGTCAATGAGGCAGCAGAGAATAGCTGGGGCGCTAGCCAGTTCAAAGGCTTTTTCGAGGTCCAGGAATGTCAGCATTCCTGGTCTGTCATTCAAGTGGGCTAACAGAGTTGTAATACATTCCACTGTGCCAACCCCTCTTCTATAGGCATACATATCATGGTGCAGTTTAGGCATTTTCCACTCCAGTCTGTTGAGTGCCATTCTGTCAGCGGTCTTGGCTGCACAGCTTTGGAGAGAGATGGGCCTGGGATTTGCTGGATCTTTGGGTTTTGGGATCGGCACTATGTCTGCTCTATTCCAAGCAGAAGGTCTAGTTTGAGAAGTCCAGGCTAAATTAATTAACCTTAGGTATGCAGTGTCTCCCTCTGGGCCGAGGTTTCTAATATTTTTATAGGTTATTTTGTCGGCTCCAGGGGATGTATCCTTGGAGTTTTTCTTAGCCCGATTGAGCTCATCCAGTGTGAAGGGGGCATTAGTGTCGGAGACTTCTTCACATGCTGTAAGGATTCTGTGCTGTGGGAACCGACCTGTGAGATTTATATTTATTTAATTTATATGAATATATATAGAATTTATATTTACATTAATTTATATACTTCGATAGCAATTTGTATAATGATAAGTGGACTGTATTTCTGCAATAATCTCATAATCTCACAAATCGATCCTCTACACATTAGGGGGGGTTTATATTAATTTATATATATGCAGCCAATCAAACTACAGTAATAGACTACATACATTGAAAAGGTTCCTTATCTTATAGTACAGCAGGTTAGTCCACCAGGTATAACTAGGGTGTAGACACCAAATTATCCTCTTTGAGGTAGCTTCCATCACCCAGTAACTGGTGCACAAAGTCTTGCTTCCTCGTCTTGACCTGTTAAAAGGGCGCTAGCTATAAAGCCAGATTCCTATATATGACAGGTATATCAAAGAAAACACTATACATGGAACAATGAAGACCTGGCTTAATTACCTTTAGTTTGAGGCTATCTCGTGCTCTAACCGGTAACCCTACCCAATGACATTAATGGCCACTAATGATAGATAATGGGTTTCGGAAAGAACACTTAACTTGATTTGTTGACAGCGTGTTGATAATGGTACACCTTTGGTTTCCATAACACTACGTCCAAGTAAAATTAACAGGAGCCGTATTTCCTCCCGTGTGCCTCTGGTCTAGTATAAACAATGACAATGTCTAACACTCCATACTACTAACGCCTGGCCGATATTGTCCAGATATGATAGGAGCCGAATTTGCTCCACGCGTCTCGGAGGTGACACAACAATGGCTGCCCCTCCTTCCTCACTCCGACGCCTGGCTTACATTGTCTAGATGTCAATAAGTGATAGAAGGGTCACATTTACTCTACTTTAATATTGATAATTAAGTTAATTTATATTAGATGTTTTTATGATGGTAAAGTTCAAAGACTAATGTATTTAAGAACAATTCCCAGCAGAATAGCTGGTGAATTTATAATGGTATGTGGTGATGATATCCCGTTTTCTTTAGACGGTAATTCCACTACAAGTTACGTTTTCTATGGGTTAACTTGTTTATACAATACATCTATTATTTGTATGTATGATATATTAAATGGTGTCGGATTTTCCGACATGTGCCACCTTTCTTCCTCTAGTCCGGTCTGTACTGCTAATACATCTGGTGGAAGTTGATTGCTGGCTGCTCTCTCGGCAAACCTGGTTGCCAGTACTTCGGCTTCCTGTTGAGGATCCTTGGGGTGTGGAGCTTTAGGTGTTTTATTCCCTTTGGCCCGGTAAATTTGCTGCCACATCTCTCCGAGAGAGGTGTGTTCATTCAGGTGTGAACACCATTCCAGCCACTTTTGTTCTTTTATTTGTCTGGTCTCTTGATGTACATGTTCCTTGACCTCACAAAGTAAGATCGTGTTGCGGTCACTTGGCTGCTTTTTGTATAGCTTTCTTGTTCTATTGAGTCTATAGTTGAGTTCTTTGACACGCTCGCAATAGTACCAATGATCTTTATGGTGTCCGATGGACTGTTTTTTCAGTGGGATTGAGTGGTTGGCTGCACTTTGAATCGCTTTGACAAATTCTTGTTCTGCCTGATTAATGTCTTCGGGAAGATCATAGTTTCTTTGCCACTCTGAAATGAGGTTTTGAAATCGGCCCCAGTTTGCTAAAGCAAAGTTCCAGGCTTCAGATGGAGGCGGAGGTGGGGTGGGTAGGTCTAACTGAAGATCAATTTGGACCCCATATTGGTCGCTTGTGAGTGTGGGCTGAACTGACCATGTTGCTGCATCTCTTAGGGAGGCTGAAACGAAGGTTAGGTCTAATCTGCCTCCTTGGATGTGGGTAGGTTCATTCTTGTTTAGGATTTGTATTTCTGGAAGCTGGCCCAGTAGATGTGTAATGTGTATGCCGGCTTCATTTGTTCTGTTCGAGCCCAGTGCCAATCGATGATGGGCATTAAAATCTCCACAAATGATTTTGTTTGTTGTTGTCGCGTGTCAAAATAACACAGAGTGATCCATTTTGGCTTGTGGAGACCTGTACACATTGAACACTTCAAGTTTGTCGTGTCTTAGCTCAATGGTGACTCCCATTACCTCTGTCCCTGCTCCACAATTGGGTGGGCTGGTTATGGATTTGGAGATCAGGTCACATTTAACATAGATTGCACATCCCCTGGATTGCCCATTGATCCTTGGAAGGAAGAAGCCTCGATAGGCTGAGATTTTAGGTTCTAATCCGGCTCGAAGCAAGCTCTCCTGTAGTATCAGGATGTCTATGCCCTTGGTTGCTGCTATGCATTGCAAGTGTTGCAATTTAGTGTGCAGTCCTTGCGCATTCCATTGCAGGATCTTTAGACCTCTAGGTTCTTGGAATTTGCTGATAATTCCGTGGTATCCATGGAGTCTGATGAACACGCCATAGAAGTTGCAATTGGTGTATAGGTTCTTAGTGGACCTGAAATTGACTCATCAATGTCGCTTTCCGACGAGCTGGACTCTATCTGTTTTTTATGGGGGTGTCTCTTGCCCTGCTGTCTTGACGGTGTGGATATTACATCTTCGAATTTTTTGAGCTTGTGCTCAATTGCCTTCCGAGTCTCTGTGGTTTGCTTGATTCCATGTGAATACAGCAGACTTTCGATCAACTCAGTGACCAAAGTTTTGAGCATTAGCCAGAGAGCGTCCAGTTCAGTGGGAGCACTATTTAATGTTGTGCAGGTTTGGGGCCTAGTAGCTTTTAGACCCTTCTCGGTGGTAACTTTGACACTGGAATTGCTACTCCTATTGACCCAGTGTGCTTGCTGGATGAAATGGGAGGCCGACTGCTTTGAACATGATTCTTGTGTCCTCCATCTTTCTTTTTGTCCTGTACTGTACTGTACAGTACATTCCTGTACTGTCTTCTCACCCTTCACCATGGCCGATGGCGAAGGGTCGTATGCCCCCTCTTCCTGAATGGGTAGACCCCATGCGGTTTTAGTGGGCATGGGAGCTGGTATTCGTTTTGGTGGGGGTTTCGGCTCCGCTGTAGGCGTGGTGGGGTTCGTTTGAAGCCTTTTGAGCCTTTCAGGGCATTTCAAGTTCCAGGCATGATGTGCCTTGGAACAATTTGGGCATTTTGCCTGAACAGGGTGGTTTGCCTTGAATTTATCAATACATGTTTTTGTATCATGGGGCTGGCTGCAGACTCCGCACCTCACTGGGCGTTGGCAGCCATCTTTGTGATGCCAAAATCTCTGACATCTAAAGCATCTTAGGGGTTCTGGGGTGTAAGGCCTGTTTTGGAACACGCCCCAGATTTCAAGGTCAAGTTTCTCCGGGATCCGTCCTCTTACTGTGAGAAGGACTTGTCGAGTTTCCTGTTTTGTGGTTCGTACTTGGCATCTCTCTGCTGACACCACATAGTTCAGCTTTTCGAGATGGCCAAGGGCCATCTACAAGGGATAGTGGAGGACAATGATTTATTATTTTTATATTTTTATTTATCTTATTTTATCCTCTGGTTTCAGTTCCTCTTGAGGGGTATCTGATTGACACTGATATATATGACTGACTCCGCCCTATGTCGTCACCTCACTTTATCCGGTCTGGTGACGATCAACAAATCATGAGCCTGCTTTCTTCGCTAAGTAGGTAGTAACAAATTGTGCGTATTTGGACAACTCATGTTTACTGTGTCAGAGTCGGTGGTCCCCTTGTTGATTTGGCTGAGTGTTGTGAAGGCCCTGGGTACCAGGCCAATAATGCAGTTCTGGTTACTAGGTACAATAAATATATATATATATATATATATATATATATATATATATATATATATATATATATATATATATATATATATATATATATATATATATATATATATATATATATATATATATATATATATTAGTATATTTTGGTAGCAGTCTTTCCTGTAGACATATATTATTAAATATGACCGAAAAAGTAAGATTAATAATTCTAACACGAATTTTCTCAATCTTTCGTACATTACGCTTCACTGTTGGAGGTAAATAAAAAATCAGTTCTCCAAAATTCATTTTTATTTCTAGTCTGACGCGACACGGGCGAGTTTCGTAAAACTTATTACATTTTCAAAGACTTTAGTTCACAAATACACAACTGAATAGAACTTACGTATCTCCGATTTTATATCTACATTTGAGTGAGGTGGAAGGGGTGATGTGGCATTAACACAAGACAGAACAAAATGTGGTATTAATAGGGTATTAATTTCATCAACACAAGACAGAACAAGAGTATTAATAGGGTATTAATTTCATCAACACAAGACAGAACACGAAACAATGGATATTGAATAGAAGTGTTTGTAGAAAGCCTATTGGTCCATATTTCTTGATGCTTCTATATTGGAGTGGAGTCTTGAGGTGGGTAGAATATAGTTGTGCAATAATTGGCTGTTGATTGCTGGTGTTGACTTCTTGATAGCAGGCGGCTTGACGTTTGCGAGGCACTACACATCAAGAAGTCAACACCAGCAATCAACAGCCAATTATTGCACAACTATATTCTACCCACCTCAAGACTCCACTCCAATATAGAAGCATCAAGAAATATGGACCAATAGGCTTTCTACAGACACTTCTATTCAATATCCATTGTTTCGTGTTCTGTCTTGTGTTGTGTTAGCCCTGAGGACAGAGTTGGACTCTCTGCGGGAGGAGGTGCGTCAGCTTAAAAAACAACGAGAAGTAACGAAGGAGGAGACCAGCAGTAAAGGGACCTCGTCTTGGAGAGTTGCGAAAGACAGGGGCCTTAAGAAGACTTTGATAAAGCCGCCTTCAAACGCCATAGCAACTTCAAATTCATTTGACGTTTTGGAGGACGAGTGCTGTGGAGAGACTGTGGATCGCGCAAAAGGGAAAGCAACGAAGAGAAAGGAAGCGCAGGCCCCTCAGAAAGTAAAGGAAGTACCTAAGCAAACATTAGTTGTGGGAGATTCCCAGATAAGGTATTTGGATAGAACGTTTTGTGCTAGAGATAGGGGGAACAGGTTAAGGGTTTGCTATCCCGGAGCTGGCATTGGTGATATTATAAACAACATGAATGATATTATGGCTGGTAATGGGAACAATCCCATTATTTGCATTAGCGTGGGAGGAAATGATGTTGGTCGAGTCAGGAGTGAGGAACTGATTCAGAGGTATAAAACAGCCATAGAGTTAGTTAGGAGCAAGGGAGGAATCCCGATCATATGTGGCATTCTTCCAAGAAAGGGAGTGGGAAATGAATGGATATCGAGGGCACTTGGTGTCAATTGCCGGCTGGAAAGATATTGCAAATCAAATGCAATATCTTTCATAGACAACTGGGAACACTTCTATGGAAGAAATGAAATGTATGCTCGTGATGGGGTGCATCTATCGAGAGCTGGGGTTGTTGCTGTTGCGAACTCGCTAGAAGAAGTGGTTAGAGGTGTTTGTTTGGGTTTAAACTGTTAGTAGATAGAGGTATGGGAATTGATTTGGAGGAAGGAGGTAATAAAAGTATGTGTTTGTGGGAGAAAGGAATTGGCAAAACGATCAGGGAAAGAGAAGGTCCGCAAAATAACAATTCACTTAGGGTATATTACACTAACAGTAGAAGTCTAAGAAATAAAATTAACGAATTAAATGCTCTTGTCTGCACAGAAAAAATAGATATTATTGCACTTACCGAAACGTGGATGAATGTAGAAAATAGAGAACTATTAGCTGAATATCAAATATATGGATTTAAACTATTTCACACAGATAGATATATTAGACGAGGAGGTGGAGTAGCCATATATGTTAGGGACAATTTGAAATGTAGTCTCAAAGAGGGAATCAAAACAGAGCCACACACAGAAACTATTTGGATTGAATTAAACGAAAAAGCTAATAATATTATAATAGGAGTAATATATAGGCCACCAAATTTAGACAGAATGGAAGGAAAGCATCTATGGGATGAAATATCTAGAGCATCTAGATCTAACAGTATTTATGTCATGGGTGACTTTAATTTTAGCGGAATAAACTGGTTGAACAAAACAGGGAATAGTGAAGCAGAAGATTTTCTAGAATTAATTGACGATTGCTTTCTTACGCAACACATTAAGGAACCAACACGGGAAAATAATATTTTAGATTTAGTGTTAACTAACAGGGAAACGCAAATTAATGACATCGAAATAGGGAGTGAGCTAGGGAGCAGTGATCACAAAGAAATCAGATTTAGCATAGAATGGAATAGACCAGTAGGAGAAAATTCTGTTAAAGTGCCAGATTTTCGAAAAGCTGATTTTAATAGCCTAAGAAATTTTTTGGGTCAAATTGATTGGAAAGGCTTGGGTATGGGGTGTGGGCCGGTCTTGGAGCGAGACATGAACCCAGCGATAGGTGACTTAAATGGGGATTTCGATGTGGATTCAATATATAACTTATTTAAGAATATTCTAAACAAAGCACAGGAACGTAGTATACCATACAAATTGAATAGATCGTATACTAATGACCCAAAGTGGATAACAAAGAATTTGAAGAACCTTATAGGTAAAAAGAGAGCTTGGTACAAAAGGATTAAAAATGGGGAGGTCACTTTAGAACAGGAATTCGTACAACTGGTTAGAAATGTTAAAAAAGAGATAAGGAAAGCAAAAAGAAACTATGAAGTTCGCATAGCAGGGCAAGCAAAGACAAATCCTAAAGGGTTTTTTCAGTTATATCGTACTAAGACTAGGGAAAGGATAGGTCCATTAAAAACTGAGACAGGTCAAATAACAGATAGTGATGAAGAGATGAGTAGTATTTTTAATAAATATTTTGTATCTGTATTTACTAAAGAGGAACTTAACAATATGCCTTCAGCCGAACAAGTCTATGTGGGTGGGGACGAGGACAGGTTGACGAGTTTAGCAGTTACCAGGGAGGATGTTCTTAAACAAATAGTAAAACTCAAACCAAACAAATCCCCAGGGCCGGATGAAGTGTTTGCTAGGGTGCTTAAAGAATGCAAAGAGGAGCTTTGTGACCCACTGTCAACCATATTTAATAAATCAATAGAGTCAGGCAGAGTGCCAGAGTTTTGGAAAGTTGCTAATGTGATACCAGTTTTTAAGAAAGGAGATAGATCACTTGCGTCTAACTATCGACCAATTAGCCTAACGTCTATTGTGGGAAAGTTACTCGAATCTATAATAGCAAATAAAATTCGTCTTCATCTTGAAAAACATAAATTAATAATTGAGTCGCAACATGGTTTTATAAATGGCCGTTCATGTTTAACAAATTTGTTATCTTTTTATTCTAGCATTGTTGAGGCAGTTGATAGTGGTAAGGATTGCGATGTTGTATACCTTGACTTTAGCAAAGCTTTTGATACAGTGCCACATGAAAGACTGATTAAAAAAATAGAGTCTCATGGTATTGGGGGTGCTATATTAAGCTGGATTAGGGCATGGCTATACCAAAGGAAACAGAGAGTTAGTATAAATGGAATCAAGTCAGAGTGGGAAAATGTTGTAAGTGGAGTGCCTCAAGGCTCTGTCCTGGGACCTCTGTTGTTTATAATATATATAAATGATTTAGATTCAGGTTTGAGTAGCAACATTTGCAAATTTGCCGATGATACGAAAATCGGTAGGGAAATTAATTCGGAGGAGGACTCACTATCACTTCAAGTTGATCTAGATAGGGTTTTGAAATGGTCAAAGGATTGGCAGATGCAGTTTAATGCTGATAAATGTAAAGTTCTGAGGTTAGGTAATGATGATAGAGTTACAAGATACGAGCTAGATGGTGTTGTGATTGCGAAGTCGGATTGCGAAAGGGATCTGGGAGTTATGATTAGTAAGAATTTAAAACAAAAGGATCAATGCATAAATGTTAGTAATAAGGCAAATCGGACACTTGGATTTATTAATCGCAGCGTTAGTAACAAGACACCTGGTGTGGTTCTCAAGCTATATCTTGCTCTAGTTAGGCCCCATTTAGATTATGCAGTTCAGTTTTGGTCGCCATATTATAGAATGGATATAAATTCACTTGAACGTGTCCAGCGTAGGATGACTAAGTTAATTCCCCAAATTAGAAATCTTTCATATGAAGAAAGATTAACAAAGCTTAAGTTGCATTCACTGGAAAGGCGAAGAGTTAGGGGTGACATGATAGAGGTTTACAAGTGGATGAATGGACATAACCGGGGGGATATTAATAGGGTATTAAAAGTATCAACATAGGACAGAACACGAAACAATGGATATAAATTGGATAAGTTTAGATTTAGGAAAGACTTGGGTAAATACTGGTTCAGTAACAGGGTTGTTGATTTGTGGAACCAATTGCCGCGTAACATTGTGGAGGTGGGGTCCCTCGATTGTTTCAAGCACGGGTTGGACAAGTATATGAGTGGGATTGGGTGGTTATAGAATAGGAGCTGCCTCGTATGGGCCAATAGGCCTTCTGCAGTTACCTTTGTTCTTATGTTCTTATGTTCTTATGAAATTAATACCCTATTAATACTCTTGTTCTGTCTTGTGTTGATGAAATTAATACCCAATTAATACCACATTTTGTCCTGTCTTGTGTTAAAGCCACATCACCCCTTCCACCTCACTCAAATGTAGATATAAAATCGGAGATACGTAAGTTCTATTCAGTTGTGTATTTGTGAACTAAAGTCTTTGAAAATGTAATAAGTTTTACGAAACGCGCCCGTGTCGCGTCAGACTAGAAATAAAAATGAATTTTGGAGAATTGATTTTTTATTTACCTCCAACAGTGAAGCGTAATGTACGAAAGATTGAGAAAATTCGTGTTAGAATTATTAATCTTACTTTTTCGGTCATATTTAATAATATATATATATATATATATATATATATATATATATATATATATATATATATATATATATATATTAGTATATTTTGTTAGCAGTCTTTCCTGTAGACATATATTATTAAATATGGCATGTCAAGAGGAGTAAATAAAACCATTAAATGGCATTTTCGCCATTAAATATTAAATATTTAATGGCGAAAATGAACATCATACTCTCTGACCAAACTAAGTTCCAAAGGGTAACGAAGGACACTACAGCCGAATTAAAAGCAAAGGTCAACAAACTGATCGAAACTGTGAACGTCAAGAAATCCGGAATCCACCTGCCAAAGATCATTGGGGAATATAAACCTGGATATGCGTATGGAAACGTCAAGACGCACAAGCCTGGAAACCCACTTCGGCCAATCATTAGCCAGATACCCACACCCACGTACAGACTGGCGAAGCGACTCAACGACCTGCTGACTCCTTATGTTCCTTGCGCCTTCAGCCTGAAGTCTCCAAAGGAATTTGTGGACTTACTGCGGGGCACACGGGCCACAGGGATAAGAGCCTCGTTGGACGTAGAATCGCTGTTTACCAACGTACCTGTGGACGAGACAATCGGAATGATAGCCGACAGAGTGTATCGTGATCCAGCCTGTACTCCTCTTGACATGCCAGAAAGTATTCTGAGGAAACTACTCCAAGCTTGTACTAAAGAGGCACCCTTCTTGAGCCCGGATGGGCACATGTATAAGCAAGTAGATGGGGTCGCCATGGGTTCTCCCCTAGGTGTCCTGTTTGCAAACTTCTACATGGGTACCATCGAGCAAAAAGTCTTAGTCGACATGAACTTGAAACCGGCCATATACTGCAGGTATGTTGACGACATTTTTACACAGGTACCTGATGTCAGACATCTGCAGGAGCTGAAGGAGGCATTTGAGCAGAGTTCCGTGCTGCGTTTCACTTACGAGACGGAAAAGGATGGGAAGCTGCCTTTTCTAGATGTAACAGTCATGGAAAAGGGCGGAGGTTTCCACACTGCAGTCTACACTAAGGAAACAAACATAGGAATGTGCCTAAATGCCAACAGCGACTGCCCTGACAGGTACAAGAGGAGTGTTGTTAACGCATACGTCGACCGTGCTCTCAGCCACAGCTCAGAATGGAAGCAAGTCGACGAAGAACTCTGTAGGGTAAGGCAGGTCCTAGTCAATAACGGCTTCTCCAATGGTTTCATCGAAGACATCATAAGAAGGAAAGTGAAAAGCCATGCAACCTCTGAAGAGACAACTAACACAACACCTATACCCCCTATTAGACTATTTTACAGGAACTTCTTTTCCACAGCTCATAAAACGGAGGAAAGGGTCCTGAAAGATATTGTTAATAGAAACGTTATCCCTACAGACAAAAATCAGAGGATACAACTGACGATTTACTATAAAACCAGAAAAACGGCCAGCCTACTCATGAGAAACTCTCCAGACACAAAGCAGAACGCTTTAAAAGAGACTAACGTCGTCTATGCCTTCAAATGCCCACTTGGGGACTGTAAGCTCCAAATAACCCAGTATATAGGCAAGACAACAACATCTCTTTCTAGGCGTTTAACGATGCATAAGCAACAGGGCTCCATTAAGGAACATATAATCTCTTCCCATAACCAAACCATCGCCAGAGAAATCCTAGTAAACAACACAGAAATCATCGATAGATACAGCGATAGCAGGCGGCTTGACGTTTGCGAGGCACTACACATCAAGAAGTCAACACCAGCAATCAACAGCCAATTATTGCACAACTATATTCTACCCACCTCAAGACTCCGCTCCAATATAGAAGCATCAAGAAATATGGACCAATAGGCTTTCTACAAACACTTCTATTCAATACCCATTGTTTCTGTTCTGTCTTGTGTTGATACTTTTAATACCCTATTAATATCCCCTCTTGTTCTGTCTTGTGTTAATGCCACATCACCCCTCCCACCTCACTCAAATGTAGATATAAAATCAGAGATACGTAAGTTCTAATCAGTTGTGTATTTGTGAAGTCTTTGAAAATGTAATAAGTTTTACGAAACGCGCCCGTGTCGCGTCAGACTAGAAATAAAAATGAATTTTGGAGAAGTGATTTTTGATTTACCTCCAACAGTGAAGCGTAATGTACGAAAGATTGAGAAAATTCGTGTTAGAATTATTAATCTTACTTTTTCGGTCATATTTAATAATATATATATATCAGTTGCATATTGTCCTGGGGGACCATTCAGGCTTGTTCGCATATATATATATATATATATATATATATATATATATATATATATATATATATATATATATATATATATATATATATATATATATATATATATATATATATATATATATATATATATATATATATATATTATTAAATATGACCGAAAAAGTAAGATTAATAATTCTAACACGAATTTTCTCAATCTTTCGTACATTACGCTTCACTGTTGGAGGTAAATAAAAAATCACTTCTCCAAAATTCATTTTTATTTCTAGTCTGACGCGACACGGGCGCGTTTCGTAAAACTTATTACATTTTCAAAGACTTCACAAATACACAACTGATTAGCACTTACGTATCTCTGATTTTATATCTACATTTGAGTGAGGTGGGAGGGGTGATGTGGCATTAACGCAAGACAGAACAAGAGGGGATATTAATAGGGTATTAAAAGTATCAACACAAGACAGAACAGAAACAATGGGTATTAAATAGAAGTGTTTGTAGAAAGCCTATTGGTCCATATTTCTTGATGCCTCTATATTGGAGCGGAGTCTTGAGGTGGGTAGAATATAGTTGTGCAATAATTGGCTGTTGATTGCTGGTGTTGACTTCTTGATGTGTAGTGCCTCGCAAACGTCAAGCCGCCTGCTATCACTGTATCTATCGATGATTTCTGTGTTGTTTACTAGGATTTCTCTGGCGATGGTTTGGTTATGGGAAGAGATTATATGTTCCTTAATGGAGCCCTGTTGCTTATGCATCGTTAAACGCCTAGAAAGAGATGTTGTTGTCTTGCCTATATACTGGGTTTTTTGGAGCTTACAGTCCCCAAGTGGGCATTTGAAGGCATAGACGACGTTAGTCTCTTTTAAAGCGTTCTGTTTTGTGTCTGGAGACTTTCTCATGAGTAGGCTGGCCGTTTTTCTGGTTTTATAGTAAATCGTCAGTTGTATCCTCTGATTTTTGTCTGTAGGGATAACGTTTCTATTAACAATATCTTTCAGGACCCATTCCTCCGTTTTATGAGCTCATAAAACGGAGGAAAGGGTCCTGAAAGATATTGTTAATAGAAACGTTATCCCTACAGGCAAAAATCAGAGGATACAACTGACGATTTACTATAAAACCAGAAAAACGGCCAGCCTACTCATGAGAAACTCTCCAGACACAAAACAGAACGCTTTAAAAGAGACTAAAGTCGTCTATGCCTTCAAATGCGCACTTGGGGACTGTAAGCTCCAAAAAACCCAGTATATAGGCAAGACAACAACATCTCTTTCTAGGCGTTTAACGATGCATAAGCAACAGGGCTCCATTAAGGAACATATAATCTCTTCCCATAACCAAACCATCGCCAGAGAAATCCTAGTAAACAACACAGAAATCATCGATAGATACAGCGATAGCAGGCGGCTTGACGTTTGCGAGGCACTACACATCAAGAAGTCAACACCAGCAATCAACAGCCAATTATTGCACAACTATATTCTACCCACCTCAAGACTCCGCTCCAATATAGAAGCATCAAGAAATATGGACCAATAGGCTTTCTACAAACACTTCTATTCAATACCCATTGTTTCTGTTCTGTCTTGTGTTGATACTTTTAATACCCTATTAATATCCCCTCTTGTTCTGTCTTGCGTTAATGCCACATCACCCCTCCCACCTCACTCAAATGTAGATATAAAATCAGAGATACGTAAGTGCTAATCAGTTGTGTGTTTGTGAAGTCTTTGAAAATGTAATAAGTTTTACGAAACGCGCCCGTGTCGCGTCAGACTAGAAATAAAAATGAATTTTGGAGAAGTGATTTTTGATTTACCTCCAACAGTGAAGCGTAATGTACGAAAGATTGAGAAAATTCGTGTTAGAATTATTAATCTTACTTTTTCGGTCATATTTAATAATATATGTCTACAGGAAAGACTGCTACCAAAATATATATATATATATATGCGAACAAGCCTGAATGGTCCCCAGGACTATATGCGAATGAAAACTCACACCCCAGAAGTGACTCGAACCCATACTCCCAGAAGCAACGCAACTGGTAACTACAGGGCGCCTTAATCCGCTTGACCATCACGGCCGTCAAAAGGAAGTGATAGCCGAGGCTATTTGAGCCACTTCCCCGACGGCAACTCGGATGGTAATCTTGGGCATAGCATTTCACCAAATCACCTCATTCTTTGGGGCACACGTGAGGAACACAAATGCGAACAAGCCTGAATGGTCCCCAGGACTATATGCGAATGAAAACTCACACCCCAGAAGTGACTCGAACCCATACTCCCAGAAGCAACGCAACTGGTAACTACAGGGCGCCTTAATCCGCTTGACCATCACGGCCGTCAAAAGGAAGTGATAGCCGAGGCTATTTGAGCCACTTCCCCGACGGCAACTCGGATGGTAATCTTGGGCATAGCATTTCACCAAATCACCTCATTCTTTGGGGCACACGTGAGGAACACAAATGCGAACAAGCCTGAATGGTCCCCAGGACTATATGCGAATGAAAACTCACACCCCAGAAGTGACTCGAACCCATACTCCCAGAAGCAACGCAACTGGTAACTACAGGGCGCCTTAATCCGCTTGACCATCACGGCCGTCAAAAGGAAGTGATAGCCGAGGCTATTTGAGCCACTTCCCCGACGGCAACTCGGATGGTAATCTTGGGCATAGCATTTCACCAAATCACCTCATTCTTTGGGGCACACGTGAGGAACACAAATGCGAACAAGCCTGAATGGTCCCCAGGACTATATGCGAATGAAAACTCACACCCCAGAAGTGACTCGAACCCATACTCCCAGAAGCAACGCAACTGGTAACTACAGGGCGCCTTAATCCGCTTGACCATCACGGCCGTCAAAAGGAAGTGATAGCCGAGGCTATTTGAGCCACTTCCCCGACGGCAACTCGGATGGTAATCTTGGGCATAGCATTTCACCAAATCACCTCATTCTTTGGGGCACACGTGAGGAACACAAATGCGAACAAGCCTGAATGGTCCCCAGGACTATATGCGAATGAAAACTCACACCCCAGAAGTGACTCGAACCCATACTCCCAGAAGCAACGCAACTGGTAACTACAGGGCGCCTTAATCCGCTTGACCATCACGGCCGTCAAAAGGAAGTGATAGCCGAGGCTATTTGAGCCACTTCCCCGACGGCAACTCGGATGGTAATCTTGGGCATAGCATTTCACCAAATCACCTCATTCTTTGGGGCACACGTGAGGAACACAAATGCGAACAAGCCTGAATGGTCCCCAGGACTATATGCGAATGAAAACTCACACCCCAGAAGTGACTCGAACCCATACTCCCAGAAGCAACGCAACTGGTAACTACAGGGCGCCTTAATCCGCTTGACCATCACGGCCGTCAAAAGGAAGTGATAGCCGAGGCTATTTGAGCCACTTCCCCGACGGCAACTCGGATGGTAATCTTGGGCATAGCATTTCACCAAATCACCTCATTCTTTGGGGCACACGTGAGGAACACAAATGCGAACAAGCCTGAATGGTCCCCAGGACTATATGCGAATGAAAACTCACACCCCAGAAGTGACTCGAACCCATACTCCCAGAAGCAACGCAACTGGTAACTACAGGGCGCCTTAATCCGCTTGACCATCACGGCCGTCAAAAGGAAGTGATAGCCGAGGCTATTTGAGCCACTTCCCCGACGGCAACTCGGATGGTAATCTTGGGCATAGCATTTCACCAAATCACCTCATTCTTTGGGGCACACGTGAGGAACACAAATGCGAACAAGCCTGAATGGTCCCCAGGACTATATGCGAATGAAAACTAGGAGTATGGGTTCGAGTCACTTCTGGGGTGTGAGTTTTCATTCGCATATAGTCCTGGGGACCATTCAGGCTTGTTCGCATTTGTGTTCCTCACGTGTGCCCCAAAGAATGAGGTGATTTGGTGAAATGCTATGCCCAAGATTACCATCCGAGTTGCCGTCGGGGAAGTGGCTCAAATAGCCTCGGCTATCACTTCCTTTTGACGGCCGTGATGGTCAAGCGGATTAAGGCGCCCTGTAGTTACCAGTTGCGTTGCTTCTGGGAGTATGGGTTCGAGTCACTTCTGGGGTGTGAGTTTTCATTCGCATATAGTCCTGGGGACCATTCAGGCTTGTTCGCATTTGTGTTCCTCACGTGTGCCCCAAAGAATGAGGTGATTTGGTGAAATGCTATGCCCAAGATTACCATCCGAGTTGCCGTCGGGGAAGTGGCTCAAATAGCCTCGGCTATCACTTCCTTTTGACGGCCGTGATGGTCAAGCGGATTAAGGCGCCCTGTAGTTACCAGTTGCGTTGCTTCTGGGAGTATGGGTTCGAGTCACTTCTGGGGTGTGAGTTTTCATTCGCATATAGTCCTGGGGACCATTCAGGCTTGTTCGCATTTGTGTTCCTCACGTGTGCCCCAAAGAATGAGGTGATTTGGTGAAATGCTATGCCCAAGATTACCATCCGAGTTGCCGTCGGGGAAGTGGCTCAAATAGCCTCGGCTATCACTTCCTTTTGACGGCCGTGATGGTCAAGCGGATTAAGGCGCCCTGTAGTTACCAGTTGCGTTGCTTCTGGGAGTATGGGTTCGAGTCACTTCTGGGGTGTGAGTTTTCATTCGCATATAGTCCTGGGGACCATTCAGGCTTGTTCGCATTTGTGTTCCTCACGTGTGCCCCAAAGAATGAGGTGATTTGGTGAAATGCTATGCCCAAGATTACCATCCGAGTTGCCGTCGGGGAAGTGGCTCAAATAGCCTCGGCTATCACTTCCTTTTGACGGCCGTGATGGTCAAGCGGATTAAGGCGCCCTGTAGTTACCAGTTGCGTTGCTTCTGGGAGTATGGGTTCGAGTCACTTCTGGGGTGTGAGTTTTCATTCGCATATAGTCCTGGGGACCATTCAGGCTTGTTCGCATTTGTGTTCCTCACGTGTGCCCCAAAGAATGAGGTGATTTGGTGAAATGCTATGCCCAAGATTACCATCCGAGTTGCCGTCGGGGAAGTGGCTCAAATAGCCTCGGCTATCACTTCCTTTTGACGGCCGTGATGGTCAAGAGGATTAAGGCGCCCTGTAGTTACCAGTTGCGTTGCTTCTGGGAGTATGGGTTCGAGTCACTTCTGGGGTGTGAGTTTTCATTCGCATATAGTCCTGGGGACCATTCAGGCTTGTTCGCATTTGTGTTCCTCACGTGTGCCCCAAAGAATGAGGTGATTTGGTGAAATGCTATGCCCAAGATTACCATCCGAGTTGCCGTCGGGGAAGTGGCTCAAATAGCCTCGGCTATCACTTCCTTTTGACGGCCGTGATGGTCAAGCGGATTAAGGCGCCCTGTAGTTACCAGTTGCGTTGCTTCTGGGAGTATGGGTTCGAGTCACTTCTGGGGTGTGAGTTTTCATTCGCATATAGTCCTGGGGACCATTCAGGCTTGTTCGCATTTGTGTTCCTCACGTGTGCCCCAAAGAATGAGGTGATTTGGTGAAATGCTATGCCCAAGATTACCATCCAAGTTGCCGTCGGGGAAGTGGCTCAAATAGCCTCGGCTATCACTTCCTTTTGACGGCCGTGATGGTCAAGCGGATTAAGGCGCCCTGTAGTTACCAGTTGCGTTGCTTCTGGGAGTATGGGTTCGAGTCACTTCTGGGGTGTGAGTTTTCATTCGCATATAGTCCTGGGGACCATTCAGGCTTGTTCGCATTTGTGTTCCTCACGTGTGCCCCAAAGAATGAGGTGATTTGGTGAAATGCTATGCCCAAGATTACCATCCGAGTTGCCGTCGGGGAAGTGGCTCAAATAGCCTCGGCTATCACTTCCTTTTGACGGCCGTGATGGTCAAGCGGATTAAGGCGCCCTGTAGTTACCAGTTGCGTTGCTTCTGGGAGTATGGGTTCGAGTCACTTCTGGGGTGTGAGTTTTCATTCGCATATAGTCCTGGGGACCATTCAGGCTTGTTCGCATTTGTGTTCCTCACGTGTGCCCCAAAGAATGAGGTGATTTGGTGAAATGCTATGCCCAAGATTACCATCCGAGTTGCCGTCGGGGAAGTGGCTCAAATAGCCTCGGCTATCACTTCCTTTTGACGGCCGTGATGGTCAAGCGGATTAAGGCGCCCTGTAGTTACCAGTTGCGTTGCTTCTGGGAGTATGGGTTCGAGTCACTTCTGGGGTGTGAGTTTTCATTCGCATATAGTCCTGGGGACCATTCAGGCTTGTTCGCATTTGTGTTCCTCACGTGTGCCCCAAAGAATGAGGTGATTTGGTGAAATGCTATGCCCAAGATTACCATCCGAGTTGCCGTCGGGGAAGTGGCTCAAATAGCCTCGGCTATCACTTCCTTTTGACGGCCGTGATGGTCAAGCGGATTAAGGCGCCCTGTAGTTACCAGTTGCGTTGCTTCTGGGAGTATGGGTTCGAGTCACTTCTGGGGTGTGAGTTTTCATTCGCATATAGTCCTGGGGACCATTCAGGCTTGTTCGCATTTGTGTTCCTCACGTGTGCCCCAAAGAATGAGGTGATTTGGTGAAATGCTATGCCCAAGATTACCATCCGAGTTGCCGTCGGGGAAGTGGCTCAAATAGCCTCGGCTATCACTTCCTTTTGACGGCCGTGATGGTCAAGCGGATTAAGGCGCCCTGTAGTTACCAGTTGCGTTGCTTCTGGGAGTATGGGTTCGAGTCACTTCTGGGGTGTGAGTTTTCATTCATATATATATATATATATATATATATATATATATATATATATATATATATATATATATATATATATATATATATATATATATATATATATATATATATATATATATGCGAACAAGTCTGAATGGTCCCCAGGACGATATGCAACTGAAAACTCACACCCCAGAAGTGACTCGAACCCATACTCCCAGGAGCAACGCAACTGGTATGTACAAGACGCCTTAATCCACTTGACCATCACGACCGGACAAAATGAGGTGATAGCCGAGGCTATTTGAACCACCCCACCGCCGTCACTTGGATAGTAATCTTGGGCATAGCATTTTACCAAATCACCTCATTCTTTGGGGCACACGTGAGGAACACAAATGCATATATATACATATATATATATATATATATATATATATATATATATGAATGAAAACTCACACCCCAGAAGTGACTCGAACCCATACTCCCAGAAGCGACGCAACTGGTAACTACAGGGCGCCTTAATCCGCTTGACCATCACGGCCGTCAAAAGGAAGTGATAGCCGAGGCTATTTGAGCCACTTCCCCGACGGCAACTCGGATGGTAATCTTGGGCATAGCATTTCACCAAATCACCTCATTCTTTGGGGCACACGTGAGGAACACAAATGCGAACAAGCCTGAATGGTCCCCAGGACTATATGCGAATGAAAACTCACACCCCAGAAGTGACTCGAACCCATACTCCCAGAAGCGACGCAACTGGTAACTACAGGGCGCCTTAATCCGCTTGACCATCACGGCCGTCAAAAGGAAGTGATAGCCGAGGCTATTTGAGCCACTTCCCCGACGGCAACTCGGATGGTAATCTTGGGCATAGCATTTCACCAAATCACCTCATTCTTTGGGGCACACGTGAGGAACACAAATGCGAACAAGCCTGAATGGTCCCCAGGACTATATGCGAATGAAAACTCACACCCCAGAAGTGACTCGAACCCATACTCCCAGAAGCGACGCAACTGGTAACTACAGGGCGCCTTAATCCGCTTGACCATCACGGCCGTCAAAAGGAAGTGATAGCCGAGGCTATTTGAGCCACTTCCCCGACGGCAACTCGGATGGTAATCTTGGGCATAGCATTTCACCAAATCACCTCATTCTTTGGGGCACACGTGAGGAACACAAATGCGAACAAGCCTGAATGGTCCCCAGGACTATATGCGAATGAAAACTCACACCCCAGAAGTGACTCGAACCCATACTCCCAGAAGCGACGCAACTGGTAACTACAGGGCGCCTTAATCCGCTTGACCATCACGGCCGTCAAAAGGAAGTGATAGCCGAGGCTATTTGAGCCACTTCCCCGACGGCAACTCGGATGGTAATCTTGGGCATAGCATTTCACCAAATCACCTCATTCTTTGGGGCACACGTGAGGAACACAAATGCGAACAAGCCTGAATGGTCCCCAGGACTATATGCGAATGAAATATAGCCTCGGCTATCACTTCCTTTTGACGGCCGTGATGGTCAAGCGGATTAAGGCGCCCTGTAGTTACCAGTTGCGTCGCTTCTGGGAGTATGGGTTCGAGTCACTTCTGGGGTGTGAGTTTTCATTCGCATATAGTCCTGGGGACCATTCAGGCTTGTTCGCATTTGTGTTCCTCACGTGTGCCCCAAAGAATGAGGTGATTTGGTGAAATGCTATGCCCAAGATTACCATCCGAGTTGCCGTCGGGGAAGTGGCTCAAATAGCCTCGGCTATCACTTCCTTTTGACGGCCGTGATGGTCAAGCGGATTAAGGCGCCCTGTAGTTACCAGTTGCGTCGCTTCTGGGAGTATGGGTTCGAGTCACTTCTGGGGTGTGAGTTTTCATTCGCATATAGTCCTGGGGACCATTCAGGCTTGTTCGCATTTGTGTTCCTCACGTGTGCCCCAAAGAATGAGGTGATTTGGTGAAATGCTATGCCCAAGATTACCATCCGAGTTGCCGTCGGGGAAGTGGCTCAAATAGCCTCGGCTATCACTTCCTTTTGACGGCCGTGATGGTCAAGCGGATTAAGGCGCCCTGTAGTTACCAGTTGCGTCGCTTCTGGGAGTATGGGTTCGAGTCACTTCTGGGGTGTGAGTTTTCATTCGCATATAGTCCTGGGGACCATTCAGGCTTGTTCGCATTTGTGTTCCTCACGTGTGCCCCAAAGAATGAGGTGATTTGGTGAAATGCTATGCCCAAGATTACCATCCGAGTTGCCGTCGGGGAAGTGGCTCAAATAGCCTCGGCTATCACTTCCTTTTGACGGCCGTGATGGTCAAGCGGATTAAGGCGCCCTGTAGTTACCAGTTGCGTCGCTTCTGGGAGTATGGGTTCGAGTCACTTCTGGGGTGTGAGTTTTCATTCGCATATAGTCCTGGGGACCATTCAGGCTTGTTCGCATTTGTGTTCCTCACGTGTGCCCCAAAGAATGAGGTGATTTGGTGAAATGCTATGCCCAAGATTACCATCCGAGTTGCCGTCGGGGAAGTGGCTCAAATAGCCTCGGCTATCACTTCCTTTTGACGGCCGTGATGGTCAAGCGGATTAAGGCGCCCTGTAGTTACCAGTTGCGTCGCTTCTGGGAGTATGGGTTCGAGTCACTTCTGGGGTGTGAGTTTTCATTCGCATATAGTCCTGGGGACCATTCAGGCTTGTTCGCATATATATATATATATATATATATATATATATATATATATATATATATATATATATATATAAATGCAGGCGATGAGTCACAATAACGTGGCTGAAGTATGTTGACCAGACCACACACTAGAAATTGAAAGGACGACGACGTTACTTCAGCCACGTTATTGTGACTCATCGCCTGCATAAGGATACCACACGTACACGTCTTACTCTGTTTAATTTCTTCGATACTCTACCTTCCTTCAAACGGCCTTTCCCTTGCTATCCTCTTCTTATTCCTTTTACAATCTCTTTCGTTGGTTATAATGGGAGCTGCCTCGTATGGGCCAATAGGCCTTCTGCAGTTCTCATTATTACTACTATCCCCTACACCTTACTTTCCTCATCAGCTCTCTCTTGCCTATTTATTGCCTGTCCCTACCTCCTCATCACAATCGACTTGAGAATGGTCCAGGACGGACCAAAACGTCGTCGTCCCTTCAATTTCTAGTGTGTGGTCTGGTCATCAATATATATATATATTTATTTATTTATTTTTATAATAATATATATATATGTGAGGGTACCACCTCTGGTGCCAATGTGGGGACCCATAGCCTCAGAGAAGAAAATAAAAAGTATTCAGAAGAGACCTTGTGGTTTCTCACTGAACACTAATATTATCCTCTCCTACCACCCCCATTCTTTTCTATGTACACATATATATTTGCTTTATTTGAACTTTGTTACAAAAAAGGAGTTACATATAGGTTAGAAAGATTGTTATCATAGGTTGTCGAGTTCCTACAGCTCCTCAGATGGCGGGCAGGAAACCTGGATGCAGTGCACATTTCCCCTCTGTATCGCCACGCTGAGGCGCTGGAAAAGAAAGGTGGCAGCTCTAGGGTCCCGTGTTGTTTCAATGAGCCTAGAACCCAGTTCCTTCAAAAAACTGGTAGCACTTTTACCCCAGGCGCCGAGTGTCTCAGAAGCAATGGGGACAAAATTGTAGTGGTGATCCAGTTCTCTATACTTACGGGATTTGGCTGCTTCCCTGTCGGTGGCAGCGCCACCTGGTTGTGCAACACTGAGGTTAATGTAGGTGTTAGCCAGGGTTGATATGCACGTGTAGTCCCATACCAACTGCTTGCCATTCTTCCAGGGGTTCACTGTGATACCATCCGGGCGACCAATAAGAGCATCAGAGTTACGGGGCATTAGGTAACGAGTCTCTCTTTCAGCTGGACATCCAGCTGTGGTGAGGCTCCTCTTGATGATGTCGTTAACTTCACTGTGCCTCGAGTGCCATCCCCCTGTGCTTTGGCAGAGTAGGCCATGGTGGCCGTACCTGTCAGCCACCACCTCGCCGCAAATACACCTATATCTGGTGTGGATTGGGGCAGCAAGGCGGAGAGCCACAGCAATTCGGAGGGCGTGTGGTGTGAGGCGCGTGCCAGTTGCCGACATTGGGGTTGCTAACAGGAAATCCCCTGCATGTGAGGCTGCTACTGCTGTGAGGCGAGCAATGTCGTGTTGTGTTGTTGCAGCAACTTGGTCTACAATGGGGCCATCCCAGCTGGATTGCTTGTGGGCTTTTGGGGATGATGGTTTAGGTGATGGGCCTGCACGAGAGGCCCAATCTGTGGCACAGCGTGTAAAATTGGGATCATGTACACCTGCCAGCTGATGTAAGTGGGCAGGTAGAATTTCCTTCACAAGGTCGTCGGGTGCTGATAAGGAGGACAGGAAGGCTGGAACAGCGATTTGCGTTGCTGTTCGAACTCTGAGTCCCCAAGTCTTACGGGAAGAGAGGCTTGTTTCCACTGTAGGTCATCAAGAGAGAGGTTAAGGGCCTTTTCTAGCATTGATTTCAGTAACCGGTCATACTCACTTAGTTTTTGGCTACTGTAAGATGGTGAACACCTCAGAAAGTAGGTTAACCTGGGGAGGGACAAACATCTGGTGATGAGGTAGAGTGCATCATGAGCATCAATATCCTCAATCCTCCCATCTATCCTCTTAAGGTCGGCGATTTTCTTATCAAGGACCTCATTGATACCTTTCAACCCCAGGGGAGCTCCTAGGGGTGTGCTGTCTTCAGGTTTAGTTTTATGGATATTTGGCAGAAGACCCTCTATTCTCTCTACGATGCCCTGGTTGGAAGATATTATTTCACATTTAGAAGGGTTCAGGGTGAGGCCTAAAACTGCACCTTGCTCCTGGATTTTTCTGATGTCCTCCAGGAGGGGGTCCTGGGAACCAGCTAGGGTACCATCATCCAAGAACCAGATGTTAAGCTCGCTGAACAGGACCTCTGTGACTTGTTTGATGACTAAGCAGAAAAGCAGAGGAGCAAGGGGGTCACCCTGTTGGACGCCTTCCCGCGAGTCAATTTCATGTTCGCCAAAAAGTAGCTAAAGAGCCATACTGTAGCATGAATGTACAAAAGGGTAGAGGGAAGGTAGAGGGAAGGTAAATGACTATGAACCGCACCGTATATATATATATATATATATATATATATATATATATATATATATATATACATATATATATATATATATATATATATATATATATATATATATATATATATATATATATATATATATATATATATATATATATATACGGTGCGGTTATATATATATATATATATATATATATATATATATATATATATATATATATATATATATATATATATATATATATATATATATATATATATATATATGCAAACAAGCCTGAATGGTCCCCAGGACTATATACAACTGAAAACTCACACCCCAGAAGTGACTCGAACCCATACTCCCACAACTGGTATGTACAGGGACGCCTTAATCCGCTTGACCATCACGACCGGACATAAGGAAGTGATAGCCGAGGCTATACCATCCGAGTGCCGGCGGGGAAGTGGTTCATATAGCCTCGGCTATCACTTCCTTATGTCCGGTCGTGATGGTCAAGCGGATTAAGGCGTCCCTGTACATACCAGTTGTGGGAGTATGGGTTCGAGTCACTTCTGGGGTGTGAGTTTTCAGTTATATATATATATATATATATATATATATATATATATTATTAAATATGACCGAAAAAGTAAGATTAATAATTCTAACACGAATTTTCTCAATCTTTCGTACATTACGCTTCACTGTTGGAGGTAAATTAAAAATCAATTCTCCAAAATTCATTTTTATTTCTAGTCTGACGCGACACGGGCGCGTTTCGTAAAACTTATTACATTTTCAAAGACTTTAGTTCACAAATACACAACTGAATAGAACTTACGTATCTCCGATTTTATATCTACATTTGAGTGAGGTGGAAGGGGTGATGAGGCATTAACACAAGACAGAACAAAGTGTGGTATTAATAGGGTATTAATTTCATCAACACAAGACAGAACAAGAGTATTAATAGGGTATTAATTTCATCAACACAAGACAGAACACGAAACAATGGATATTGAATAGAAGTGTTTGTAGAAAGCCTATTGGTCCATATTTCTTGATGCTTCTATATTGGAGCGGAGTCTTGAGGTGGGTAGAATATAGTTGTGCAATAATTGGCTGTTGATTGCTGGTGTTGACTTCTTGATGTGTAGTGCCTCGCAAACGTCAAGCCGCCTGCTATCGCTGAATCTATCGATGATTTCTGTGTTGTTTACTAGGATTTTTCTGGCGATGGTTTGGTTGTGGGAAGAGATTATATGTTCCTTAATGGAGCCCTGTTGCTTATGCATCGTTAAACGCCTAGAAAGAGATGTTGTTGTCTTGCCTATATACTGGCAAAATCAGAGGATACAACTGACGATTTACTATAAAACCAGAAAAACGGCCAGCCTACTCATGAGAAACTCTCCAGACACAAAACAGAACGCTTTAAAAGAGACTAACGTCGTCTATGCCTTCAAATGCCCACTTGGGGACTGTAAGCTCCAAAAAACCAAGTATATAGGCAAGACAACAACATCTCTTTCTAGGCGTTTAACGATGCATAAGCAACAGGGCTCCATTAAGGAACATATAATCTCTTCCCACAACCAAACCATCGCCAGAAAAATCCTAGTAAACAACACAGAAATCATCGATAGATACAGCGATAGCAGGCGGCTTGACGTTTGCGAGGCACTACACATCAAGAAGTCAACACCAGCAATCAACAGCCAATTATTGCACAACTATATTCTACCCACCTCAAGACTCCGCTCCAATATAGAAGCATCAAGAAATATGGACCAATAGGCTTTCTACAAACACTTCTATTCAATATCCATTGTTTCGTGTTCTGTCTTGTGTTGATGAAATTAATACCCTATTAATACTCTTGTTCTGTCTTGTGTTGATGAAATTAATACCCTATTAATACCACACTTTGTTCTGTCTTGTGTTAATGCCTCATCACCCCTTCCACCTCACTCAAATGTAGATATAAAATCGGAGATACGTAAGTTCTATTCAGTTGTGTATTTGTGAACTAAAGTCTTTGAAAATGTAATAAGTTTTACGAAACGCGCCCGTGTCGCGTCAGACTAGAAATAAAAATGAATTTTGGAGAATTGATTTTTAATTTACCTCCAACAGTGAAGCGTAATGTACGAAAGATTGAGAAAATTCGTGTTAGAATTATTAATCTTACTTTTTCGGTCATATTTAATAATATATGTCTACAGGAAAGACTGCTACCAAAATATACTAATATATATATATATATATATATATATATATATATATATATATATATATATATATATATATATATATATATATATATATATATATATATATATATATATATATATATATATATATATATATATATATATATATATATATATTGTTGGGGTTCACTCTCGGGTGAGCAACAGTTACTCTCAAGGTCACTCACCGTAGCCCTGCGGGTCTTCACTCTAATCCTCTCGGCGCCACTGTCTGCCAGGAGGGTATCCCAGTCAATCCCAACCGGCCTCTGATTGGGAAGGAGTGGGAACACAACTCGTTCACTTAACTGTTATGTGCCCGCCCCAACAATAGGGCTCTACTATTAACCACAAGGTCGCCAACTGGTGTTTTCGGTGTCCAGTAACACGTCAGTGGACTATGCTGAGTTGTGGTAACCTTGGCGAGGACACACTCAATAGATCAGGAATCAGGCAGGTACTTACTCTTATCACTCTCTGCTTTCAGGCATATATAGCCACATGATAAATGGAGGGGATGATATAAACACAGATGTATTTTGTATTTTACTTAAAACTCATTTGAAGACATCACAAGGTCAAATCAATAAACAATCAGCTGATCCGTGCGGGAGTCGTTCGTTCCCACGTATAATATGCACTCGCTAAGTCGGCAACACTCCCCCTCTCGTCACTGTCAAAATCAGCTGGGCGCCTTCCCCCGCGTGAAAGTTTATTGCTTGTTTCTCTGGCGTCACGCGCGCTGTTTCTTTAAGTTCTCAAAGATCACTAGAAGTTCGAACACTTGATATTTGCGACAATAGCACGTATTACCTCGCTACACTGTTCTCGGGCTCAAACAATCATTTCTATAATAAATGCGACAATAATTCACTGTAATGGTATTTCTCACTGCCCTTCACTTAATGACAACTTATGAAGTATTTAACACTGGAGTTCTCAGTATTTCCTTTCGTGGGCGATAACACAATTAATCACTACACACAGGAATGATTGTTCAATGCACGAACATAGACATATATAATATATATAGATAAATCAGACATCAATAAATGGTAATAAAATAGTTATTGGGCACATAGCCTAACTTCCAAATACTGGCATAATATTATATATTTTCTCTCACTATATGATTCAATTAAAGTCTCATGAAAGACATTCTCCACACAGTAAATTCATCAGTTAATCCGGGTGCCTGTATACACCAATAATAAACATAAATATCGCGAGTACTCTTGATAGTACTACTCTGCACACTGGTGCCTTACTGTGACATGGGTGAGCCTTGCTCACGACATACAAAATCCTCAGGCTAAATACTATAGCCAAATAATATAGCTGACTAAAGGGGAATTGGGAGGGAAACTAGAACCACCTACTTCCACCTATCCTCCGATGAGAGTTGAGTTGCAGCTCGAGGTCCTGGCTCCTGCCTCGTGTTGGGAACGCCCCCACACACACGCTGTCGTGTCCTCCAGGAACTCAATCAATGTCCCACCGTAAGCGCGTCGTCTCCGTGCCTTATCCCTGCAGGTCCGTGCTCCTCCTCGACTTCTTGTAGGGTTGGAGTCGGTCTCCCGGCCGTCGACTTCTCCCAGCTACGGCTGTCCGCCTACTTCTCGGCTGCAGTCGTCCGGATTCCCAAAAAGTCCTCTCCTTCCTCTGCTACCCAGTGGCTCTGTTCAGCCACTACGCCGTCACGAATGGGTGAACTGCCTCAGACGTCGCCTACGTCACTGCACAGACTTCACTTCTTCTTGCACAGTACCTGTCCTGGAGCACTTGTTGCTCAATATCCGTCGATTCCCTCTCTGGTTCAACACATGAACGAAGGAAGACCTCACAGAGTACTGGCAGACTTCAGGTGACGCGTAAATCCACGGGAGCGGGAAGCAACTGTCAAACTGACAGGACCAATCTTCGCACGTCCAACCTCCTTGACGTGTCGTGTCTGACTGATGGCGCCAACGCGGCGCGCTGCCCGGACCCCCTTTCCTTCGTGACGTCACATTCGCCATGGGAGGTTTTCATTGGCTCGCAGTGCCACATTGCTGTCGGTGACCAATCCGGTGTCACTGACGTCACACAGTTTTGGCGGGGAAACAGGAGAGCCAGCGCCATCTTGGCTTCCTAAAGGGCCTAAACCACAGGCCAAAATATTATTGTTTCACAAATTTCTCGGCACTTCGAGAACACTCCACTCTCCCACATATATCAAATTGATGCCTGCGACCTAGAGAAGGCTTGGGTAAAGTGGACATGACTCTTACTGCAGGCGTGGGAGAAATATAAGGAGGAGAACACCGTCACAATATATATATATATATATATATATATATATATATATATATATATATATATATATATATATATATATATATATATATATATATATATATATATATATATATATATATATATATATATATATATATATACCTAGTAGCCAGAACGCACTTCTCAGCCTACTATGCAAGGCCCAATTTGCCTAATAAGCCAAGTTTTCATGAATTAATTGTTTTTCGACTACCTAACCTACCTAACCTAACCTAACCTAACTTTTTCGGCTACCTAACCTAACCTAACCTCTAAAGATAGGTTAGGTTAGGTTAGGTAGGGTTGGTTAGGTTCGGTCATATATGTACTTTAATTTTAATTCAAATAAAAAAAAATTGACCTCATACATAATGAAATGGGTAGCTTTATCATTTCATAAGAAAAAAATTAGAAAAAATATATTAATTCAGGAAAACTTGGCTTATTAGGCAAATCTGCCCTTGCATAGTAGGCTGAGAAGTGCGTTCTGGCTACTAGGTACGACATATATATATATATATATATATATATATATATATATATATATATATATATATATATATATATATATATATATATATATATATATTATTAAATATGACCGAAAAAGTAAGATTAATAATTCTAACACGAATTTTCTCAATCTTTCGTACATTTCTTTTCACTGTTGGTGGTAATTCAAAAATCAATTCTCTAAAATTCATTTTTATTTCTAGTCTGACGCGACACTTGAGCGCGTTTCGCAAAACTTATTACATTTTCAAAGACTTGAAAAGAAAGAATTGAAAGCAAAGGTCAACAAACTAATCGAAACTGTGAACGCCAAGAAATCTGGACTCCACCTGCCAAAGATTATTGGGGAATATAAACCTGGCGTATGGAAATGTCAAGACACACAAGCCTGGAAACCCACTTCGACCAATCATTAGCCAGATACCCACACCCACGTACAGACTAGCGAAGCGACTCAACAGCCTGCTGACTCCTTATGTCCCTTGCGCCTTTAGCCTGAAGTCTCCAAAGGAATTTGTTGACTTACTGCGGGGCACACGGGCCACAGGGTTAAGAGCCTCGTTGGACGTACAATCACTGTTCACCAACGTACCTGTGGACGAGACAATCGGGATGATAGCCGACAGAGTGTATCGTGATCCAGCCTGTACTCCTCTTTGTTGGAAATTTCCAACACTAATACAACACTGTTGTATTATCATTAATTATTACTAAATCTACTAATCATTGTAGTAATTAAAATTAACCAAACGTAGAGTTCACATGTACTAATAATTACATCTGTACAATAAGGCTAGAATTCTTACGTCACCAGACGCCAGTATTGCGTCAGATTCCATTATAATAAACACAACTATATCCAGTGTGTCTGAGAATTGAGTTTGATTCTCTATAAAACAAAGGTGTTCTGTGTGATAATTATTTACAGATAAACTGAACCCCAACTAATGCCAAATAGAGCGTTTATAGTTATAACTGTTATCTGGTAATAAATTTAACGTCACGCGTGAATGCCCTGGAGAGACTTTAATTCATCTCCATTGCTTGTTTACCATCGTAAAACGAGCAAATAATAATATTTAACTCCTCTGAATAATAAACCCGTCCTTATCCGAGCATTTCAATCGCAACTGCAAGAAATGATATTCTTCGTAGTAAATAATTTGTGTATCAAATGCGGGACGCGGAGCGGGGCAGGGGAGACGCCAGTACACGAGGCGACGCCACCGAGGAGAGACGCCATTACCCAAGCCGCCTGGGTGGACGCCACCAAGAGCGGAAGACGAAAGTCGCCACTGTGAGGTGTGAAGAACAGTTACAGACAACAACTTAGCTGGTGTCAGTGTCACTTTATACGCCGTGTTGAATTGTCAAGAGAATTAACTTGACATTCAGCCAGGAACCTGTTAATTTGTTCCGTGTAGCACAACGTGACCGGCCAGAGAAGCGCGTCAACATCTAGGCTAGGCTCGACACCACGTGTTCGTTACTACGACGCCTGAACCTAGGACTTTCTCATGTTCATAATCTATATTCTTATTGGTGACAAATACTATGATTCTATAATTGGTCATAGGATTAGATTATTGCATAATGAACTGGTGCACGAACCACACTAGTTCCTGGACATATATGAAGTTCCAGTAATAACCCCCCAATGTAGGTGTTTGAGGCTTTGATTCAGTTAAATTATACAGCCCATTAATTATATAAGTGATCATATTCTCTAGTATTTTATCCATAGTTACTGGTTCATCTAGGAATTTTCTAATGATCATATTTTATTAGTTTCCCTCTTTACTATAAAAGCGGGTGGTCCTTCGTAATAGATTTTCATTACATTAATATTTAAATAAATAGAGTCAAGCCCCAAATGTCCCACATTGTGGTCCTGTTCGAACCGGATAAACATAAATTATAATTATAAATACTAATTATTAATAACTAATCCTTGTGTGATGTAGTCTAGACTAACCATTTAATTAATTGTGTCTACTAACAGCGTAACACATAAGTTAGTCTAAGTCACACCAATTCATTGCTACTTTCACCTCATGTATAAGGTAGCCTTAGTGGGACACAGTTAATTGCCCACAACACTTAGGCCTACACTTCATACTGAAGTAAGAATCTTTAGGTCACCAGGAGCATCAGCTCATAACCTTTATATGTTTTCACTTGTGTGTGCAAGTGCACCCATATAAAACAAAAAAAAACAAAAATACAGCACAATTATATTCACCTTACTTCACCACAATAATCTTTACCAACCTTATTAGGTAGAATTTAGGCTGAGATTGTGCTGAATTTGGTACAAGCCCAGACTAAATAAATTTATAGTTCTTAGGTAGGAATTATCACGACTAGACTTAAGCTAGTCTGTAGTGTATGTATTATACTATTTGTGCTGACCCTATCCAGGGTGGGATTAAACTTTGAGATAACTCTGATTGGAGTGTCTCCATAATATTTCTCTTGTACTCATTATTTGTATGTATCTATTTTGTGTATTGCTGGATGATCCTCATTACCTCTGATGGTGATATAGAAGAGCTAACCGGACGAGAACTAATGGTGAAGTTCAGTCAATGCACAAAATATCTAGCTACTTGTTGTTAGGTAGGTACATTTAACCTCAAGTGAGGTACAGTATAAATTAGCCACATTAAATTAGGCTACATTTAATGTTACTTGTCCACTAATGAGCAAGTACCCAAGCTTCATTAGTAATACATATACTAATCCCATGAAGTTTGGACCCAAGCCCAACATGGCTACTCCTGAGCAATTAAGGAGAACCTATATTGGCCTTAAAGGTCATTTGACCAGATTAATTAACAAGGCTGAGGGCTTATCTAAAGATACTCCTATTGACTCTTATCACTTAGAGACATCAGTAAGAGTAGCTGAACTGAAATTTAATCTAGTTAGATCTACCAGTCAGTCTTATATTACTCTACTGAATACCACAGAAACTGATCCTGATGAAGTAAGTCAAATTGTAGACGATATCTCCCAGTATGAAGATGAGACTCAAGATAAACTTTACATGCTATCTAAACTAGCAAAACAATCTAAATCCAATACCAGTAACACAGGGTCTCAATTCAGTAACCAACTACCAGAGGTTCGTTTACCTACTTTAGACTTACCTACATTTTCAGGATTAGATACAGAAAATTGGGACAATTTTTGGACTTCATTTGAAGTTCATATACATAAGAAACCGTCTCTTGACAAGGTTTCTAAATTCTCATACTCATACCTACTTAGTCTTCTCACAGGAGAGGCTAAAAAGGTCATACATAACCTAACTCTCGATGAGAGTAATTATGAGGAAGCTATAAAACTTTTGAAGTTGAACTATTGCAACAAAGAGCTAAGTATAGCTACCCTCTATTACCAACTGCTAGATCTGAATGCACCAAATAGTAGACCAGAGTCACTTCAAAGCTTCAGACTAGAAGTAGAGTCTCTAGTAAAGGCCTTAGGTACTAAAGTTGATATACCAGCTTCAGAATGGTCAATCAAGTTACTTTTGCAGAGGAAATTACATCGAAATGTCTTAACAGAGCTCTGCTCACACTATAATACCGAGTTTCTCACTCTTGACCAAATATTCGAGGGACTGAGAATAACGGTTAACAGGTTGAAGACCCATGATAAAATTAATCCTGAGTCTAAACCAACTAATACTGACACTTCAGTCAAACCCAAACAGGCTTTGAATAAGTCTAGTAAATATAAACCCAAGACTACTCCATCCACTGGGAAAAGAAGTGGAAATGTAGGTACTTATTCGGTGTCTCCTTCTGAGATAACCAATGACTTGTCTACTAAAGAGACCAAGTCAACTAACCAGAGAAGTGTCTGTTCTGTACTCAAGGACATGCCACTTACCAATGCTCTGTTTATCCTACTTATAATACTAGGATTAAAAGGTTGCAAGAAATACACAAGTGCACCAAGTGCATGGGCTCTCATGATCCCCAAAAATGTGTAGTGCAGCTACGTTCCTGCAATAGATGCAACCAAGGTGTACATCACTACGCCTTATGTAGAAAATCTTCTACACCAACCATGACCACTGGGGAGAATTCCACGAATTCTACCACAGTGCAATATTGCAAAGTGCATCAAGAAATAAATGTACTTGCTACTGAGTCAGGCAATAATACCACTCTGCCTACAGCTCAACTTAGACTAATAAACCGAAGATCTAGAGTTAACAATAGAGGTCTTTTTGATCAAGGATCACAGAAAACCTTCATTACACAACAGTTAGTAGAGCAGTTAAATTTAAAACCTGCCAAAAGTGTGAGGTTAAATATTTCTGGTTTCTTGACGAATAGTGGACTTCGTGAATACCAAGTAGTTAAGGTATTAGTGAGACTTGGATCTTCCACTAGTCCAATACAAGCGGTAGTGGTAGATAAACTTCCTAAAGACCTGCAGGTCACAGGACTAGCTCGCACTGCGAGACATCTTAAACGAAACCGCATGAGGCTAGCAGATTA
This sequence comes from Procambarus clarkii, assembly GCF_040958095.1. Lineage (NCBI taxonomy): Eukaryota > Metazoa > Arthropoda > Malacostraca > Decapoda > Cambaridae > Procambarus > Procambarus clarkii. Next base: position 35,729,123 of record NC_091200.1, read on the forward strand.
CAAAATAAATTCTGACTGCCTCACTGATGTTGGAATACTTATAGGTGCGGTTCATTATTACAAATTTATAACTGGATGCACCAGACAACACGGAATGAATTTGTTGTCGTCTGCTGGAGGCAAATTGCTTACGGGACCGGTGCTTTTCCGACAAAATCCAGCGTCAACAAACCAACAATCTAATAACATAATAGTGGCGTGACTAGGCTTGGAACAGTCACCCCTACGTTTCAGAGAGATATCTGAAGATATTGAGTCTGATCCACCTGTACATCGTTTGTGGGATTTAGACACTTTAGGTATTATCCCTGAACAACCAAGCCCTGATGATATGTGGACTTACCAGCAATATCTGGATACAGTTGTCTATGAAAATAAACAATACTGGGTAAGACTCCCATGGAAGTTGAATCATCCACAACTTCCAGTTAATTATTTTATGGCAGCCTCACAATTGCAGTCTCAATTAGCACGACTACAGAAGCAGCCAGACAAACTGAACATGTATCATCAACTCGTCCAACAACAACTTAACAGTAAATTTATTGAAGTTGTTCATAACGATGACCGAAAAATAGGTCATTATTTACCTCATCACGCTGTGGTGAAAGACTCATTGACAACACCTATTCGTATTGTCTTTAACTGTAGTGCTAAAGTAAAGCCAAGCAGTGTGTCTTTAAATGAATGTCTCCGAACGGGACCTAGCCTAACACAAAGGCTACATGATGTGCTGTTACGATTTCGCACTGGTATTTTCGCCTATACTGCTGATATCAGCAAAGCTTTCCTCCGAGTAGGTTTGCAGGAGGAAGATCGTAACTACACAAAGTTCCTCTGGATTAAGGACCCACTGGATCCTAACAGTGAAATCATCACATATCGTTTTTCCTCAGTATTATTCGGAGCTACGTCCTCACCGTTTCTTTTGCAAGCAACATTAGACACACATTTGAGGAAATCAAATAGCCCTTATAAGGCAGACATTAGCGACAACTTGTATGTCGACAATTTCCAGGGAACAACTAATGATCAAACTAATTTGGTAGAAATCTACCATGAGGCTAACCGTGAGCTATTAGGAGCCAATATGCCACTACAGTCATGGGCCTCAAATAATGAATTACTCAACCAGGTAATCGAGAAAGAATTTCCAGGTTATCAGGTGCCCAATCAATTAAAGGTTCTAGGCGTGGAATGAAACACCAGTACTGACGAGATGAATGTCAAGTCAGTACAAACCGATAACTCAACCCTTACCATGAGAACATTGCTCTCGTTTGTCAGTCAACCATTTGACCCTTTAGGCTTACTTAGTCCTATATTAATAAGGGGCAAACTCCTAATGCAGGAGTGCTGGCAGAAACATATGGGATGGGATGATCCGTTACCAAGTGAGTTACAAGCTAAATGGCAGATACTCTCAACGGATTTTAATCAGTAAGGTGTTTTGAAATTTCCTCGTAATGCTTCAGGACCAAACTTACCCACCAATTTGCACGTTTTCTGCGATGCCTCTGGCAAAGCATATGGCGCTGTAGCCTACTTAGTTAATAGTGCACAATCAATTTTGCTCACATCTAAAGCAACAGTTGCTCCCATTAAGAAGAGATCTTTACCTCAAATGGAGTTGACTGCATTGCTGGTGGGAGTAAGATTGGCTCATTGCCTGACAAAGACACTCAATAATATCCACTTTGGTGAGATTGTCGTGTGGTCAGACAACGAGGCAGTCATACAATGGTTAAGAAACAACAACAACAAGACTCCCTACGTCAGTAATCGTGTTAGGGAAATTCATGAGTTATCTGCTGGATATAAATTCAGACATGTTCCTACTAAGGACAATCCTGCAGATTATTTATCTCGAGGGTTAACGATAAAACAACTTATCAAGTCTTCGCTGTGGTTCAATGGACCTTCATGGCTTGTTGGTGGTCAGTGGCCCAAACAAAAGCCACAAGTCATAGTGACCAATATCACCACTCCCATGACAGAACCAGAACCTCAACGAATCTTAGTCATTGATCCTCACAATTATTCTAACTTAAGTAAGTTATTAAGAGTGACTGCACATGTGTTTGACTTTCTTGCTAAGATAGGAATTCGACATAAGTTTCCCAATCCTGTCCTCTACTGGATCAAACGTGCACAACAAGAGACATATGGAAGCGAATATGAAAATCTTCCAGATAAATTAACTAAGTCTCTAGGTATCTGGTATGATGCCAACACTCATAATATACTAAGGTGTGGAGGACGTTTGCTTCATGCAAAAATTGATCTGGACACAAAGAATCCAATTCTTCTACCTCGTCACCACATCATCACTAAACTTCTTGTTTTACATCACCATCAATATGGTACTTTACATGGTGGAGTGTTAGATACTCTCACCGACCTTAGACAAAAGTACTGGCTTCCTCAAGGTCGTCAGACAGTCAAGTCAATAATTAAACTCTGTGTAATCTGTAAAAGATATGATGCTAGAGTATGTCCTTACCCAGGACCTCCACCACTCCCTGAAGAAAGAGTGGTTCATCTTCGTCCTTTTGAAACCACTGGTGTTGATTACACAGGAGCCCTACTTCTCACTGGCAACCCAGACAAGATACCAGTGAAAGCATACATTTGTCTCTTTACGTGTGCTACAACCAGAGGCGTACATTTAGAAGTGACTTCAGATATGAGTGCTGAAGCCTTCATCCAGGCCTTCCGCAGATTTACTGCTCGCAGATCTTGTCCCAAACTGATGATATCGGACAATGGTTCCAATTTTGTGGCAGGAGAAGCCTGTCTGGGAGAAGTCTGGAATCACCCAGAAGTACAGTCAGTCCTGTAGAGACGACAATGTCACTGGAAATTTATAGCACCAAAAGCCCCATGGCAAGGTGGGTTCTATGAGCGAATGATAGGCACAGTCAAGAAGTGTTTAAAAAAGACCTTACACAGACAAAAGGTCAGTTACTCCGAGCTCCAAACCATTGTTGTGGAAATCGAGGCACGAGTCAATAACCGCCCATTAACATACCTGTCTGATGATTTCACCCAGAGAGAGCCTCCGAGTCCCTCACACTTGATCCATGGAGGTCTACTGAGCCCTCTCATCCCTTTAGCCGAAGAGGACCCCGTAGACCCGTCACATGTGACCAGAGGTGACTTGGTGGAAAGCTACCAGCATCTCTCAAGGGTTATTAACAGGTGGAATGAGGTGTGGACTGGAGAGTACCTCACTGCTCTACGAGAGTACCACTACGGAGCTTCGAGTCCTTACAATAAAGTACAGCTTAAACCAGGGGACCCAGTACTAGTCGACAGTGATGGACCAAGGTCAGAGTGGCCCATAGGCAAAATTGTTGCCATTCATCCAGATCATCAAGGTGTCCTGAGAGTAGTGAAAGTTTTATGCCGAGGCAACACTACTCTAAAAACTTTAGAGAAGCTGGTTCCTCTCGAATTGGCTGAACGAGAGTATCAACCAGAACTAGCTTCCCCAGTTGTTTCCGAGGACAGTAATTCAGGTCCTCCGAGCAACCGCCCCACTAGAGCTGCTGCTCAACAATGTAAGCGGAAACTGCAAGCCTATTACAGCTCTGATCAAGAGTAAATCCCTTTACATCCAGTTTAAGCAACCATGATGATACTGTGGTGTGATGTCAAGTAACAAACCATTACAAGTCACTGTGACCCAGGACATTCTCATCACCGTGGATTCTGTTGTTTGAATTGTTATAGGCTTGTTTGCATTTGTGTTCCTCATGTGTGCCCCAAAGAATGAGGTGATTTGATAAAATGCTATGCCCAAGATTACCATCCGAGTGCCGGAGGGGAAGTGGTTCAAATAGCTTCGGCTATCACTTCCTTTTGTTCGGTAGTGATGGTCAAGCGGATTAAGTCGTCCCTGTACATACCAGTTGTGTTGCACCTGGCAGTATGGGTTCGAGTCACTTCTGGGGTGTGAGTTTTCAGTTGTATATAGTCCTGGGGACCATTCAGGCTTGTTTGCATTTGTGTTCCTCACGTGTGCCCCAAAGAATGAGGTGATTTGATAAAATGCTATGCCCAAGATTACCATCCGAGTGCCGGAGGGGAAGTGGTTCAAATAGCTTCGGCTATCACTTCGTTTTGTCCGGTCGTGATGGTCAAGCGGATTAAGGCGTCCCTGTACATACCAGTTGCGTTGCTCCTGGCAGTATGGGTTCGAGTCACTTCTGGGGTGTGAGTTTTCAGTTGTATATAGTCCTGGGGAACATTCAGGCTTGTTTGCATTTGTGTTCCTCACGTGTGCCCCAAAGAATGAGGTGATTTGATAAAATGCTATGCCCAAGATTACCATCCGAGTGCCGGCGAGGAAGTGGTTCAAATAGCTTCGGCTATCACTTCCTTTTGTCCGGTCGTGATGGTCAAGCGGAATAAGGCGTCCCTGTACATACCAGTTGCGTTGCTCCTGGCAGTATGGGTTCGAGTCACTTCTGGGGTGTGAGGTTTCACTTGTATATAGTCCTGGGGACCATTCAGGCTTGTTTGCATATATATATATATATATATATATATATATATATATATATATATATATATATATATATATATATATATATATATATATATATATATATATATATGTCGTACCTAGTAGCCAGAACGCACTTCTCAGCCTACTATGCAAGGCCCGATTTGCCTAACAAGCCAAGTTTTCCTGAATTAATATATTTTCTCTAATTTTTTTCTTATGGAATGATAAAGCTACCCATTTCATTATGTATGAGGTTAATTTTTTTTTATTGGAGTTAAAATTAACGTAGATATATGACCAAACCTAACGAACCCTACCTAACCTAACCTAACCTATCTTTATAGGTTAGGTTTGGTTAGGTAACCAAAAAAGTTAGGTTAGGTTAGGTTAGGTAGGTTAGGTAGTCGAAAAACAACTAATTCATGAAAACTTGGCTTATTAGGCAAATCGAGCCTTCCATAGTAGGCTGAGAAGTGCGTTCTGGCTACTAGGTACGACATATATATATATATATATATATATATATATATATATATATATATATATATATATATATATATATATATATATATATATATATATAATATATATATATATATATGCGAACAAGCCTGAATGGTCCCCAGGACAATATGCAACTGAAAACTCACACCCCAGAAGTGACTCGAACCCATACTCCCAGATGCCACGCAACTGGTATGTACAAGACGCCTTAATCCACTTGACCATCACGACCGGACAAAATGAGGTGATAGCCGAGGCTATTTGAACCACCCCACCGCCGGCACTCGGATAGTAATCTTGGGCATAGCATTTTACCAAATCACCTCATTCTTTGGGGCACACGTGAGGAACACAAATGCGAACAAGCCTGAATGGTCCCCAGGACAATATGCAACTGAAAACTCACACCCCAGAAGTGACTCGAACCCATACTCCCAGATGCCACGCAACTGGTATGTACAAGACGCCTTAATCCACTTGACCATCACGACCGGACAAAATGAGGTGATAGCCGAGGCTATTTGAACCACCCCACCGCCGGCACTCGGATAGTAATCTTGGGCATAGCATTTTACCAAATCACCTCATTCTTTGGGGCACACGTGAGGAACACAAATGCGAACAAGCCTGAATGGTCCCCAGGACAATATGCAACTGAAAACTCACACCCCAGAAGTGACTCGAACCCATACTCCCAGATGCCAAGCAACTGGTATGTACAAGACGCCTTAATCCACTTGACCATCACGACCGGACAAAATGAGGTGATAGCCGAGGCTATTTGAACCACCCCACCGCCGGCACTCGGATAGTAATCTTGGGCATAGCATTTTACCAAATCACCTCATTCTTTGGGGCACACGTGAGGAACACAAATGCGAACAAGCCTGAATGGTCCCCAGGACAATATGCAACTGAAAACTCACACCCCAGAAGTGACTCGAACCCATACTCCCAGATGCCACGCAACTGGTATGTACAAGACGCCTTAATCCACTTGACCATCACGACCGGACAAAATGAGGTGATAGCCGAGGCTATTTGAACCACCCCACCGCCGGCACTCGGATAGTAATCTTGGGCATAGCATTTTACCAAATCACCTCATTCTTTGGAGCACACGTGAGGAACACAATTTGCATATTCAGTTGCATATTGTCCTGGGGACCATTCAGGCTTGTTCGCATTTGTGTTCCTCACGTGTGCCCCAAAGAATGAGGTGATTTGGTAAAATGCTATGCCCAAGATTACTATCCGAGTGCCGGCGGTGGGGTGGTTCAAATAGCCTCGAATATCACCTGATTTTGTCCGGTCGTGATGGTCAAGTGGATTAAGGCGTCTTGTACATACCAGTTGCGTGGCATCTGGGAGTATGGGTTCGAGTCACTTCTGGGGTGTGAGTTTTCAGTTGCATATTGTCCTGGGGACCATTCAGGCTTGTTCGCATTTGTGTTCCTCACGTGTGCCCCAAAGAATGAGGTGATTTGGTAAAATGCTATGCCCAAGATTACTTTTCGAGTGCCGGCGGTGGGGTGGTTCAAATAGCCTCGGCTATCACCTCATTTTGTCCGGTCGTGATGGTCAAGTGGATTAAGGCGTCTTGTACATACCAGTTGCGTGGCATCTGGGAGTATGGGTTCGAGTCACTTCTGGGGTGTGAGTTTTCAGTTGCATATTGTCCTGGGGACCATTCAGGCTTGTTCGCATTTGTGTTCCTCACGTGTGCCCCAAAGAATGAGGTGATTTGGTAAAATGCTATGCCCAAGATTACTATCCGAGTGCCGGCGGTGGGGTGGTTCAAATAGCCTCGGCTATCACCTCATTTTGTCCGGTCGTGATGGTCAAGTGGATTAAGGCGTCTTGTACATACCAGTTGCGTGGCATCTAGGAGTATGGGTTCGAGTCACTTCTGGGGTGTGAGTTTTCAGTTGCATATTGTCCTGGGGACCATTCAGGCTTGTTCGCATTTGTGTTCCTCACGTGTGCCCCAAAGAATGAGGTGATTTGGTAAAATGCTATGCCCAAGATTACTATCCGAGTGCCGGCGGTGGGGTGGTTCAAATAGCCTCGGCTATCACCTCATTTTGTCCGGTCGTGATGGTCAAGTGGATTAAGGCGTCTTGTACATACCAGTTGCGTGGCATCTGGGAGTATGGGTTCGAGTCACTTCTGGGGTGTGAGTTTTCAGTTGCATATTGTCCTGGGGACCATTCAGGCTTGTTCGCATTTGTGTTCCTCACGTGTGCCCCAAAGAATGAGGTGATTTGGTAAAATGCTATGCCCAAGATTACTATCCGAGTGCCGGCGGTGGGGTGGTTCAAATAGCCTCGGCTATCACCTCATTTTGTCCGGTCGTGATGGTGAAGTGGATTAAGGCGTCTTGTACATACCAGTTGCGTGGCATCTGGGAGTATGGGTTCGAGTCACTTCTGGGGTGTGAGTTTTCAGTTGCATATTGTCCTGGGGACCATTCAGGCTTGTTCGCATTTGTGTTCCTCACGTGTGCCCCAAAGAATGAGGTGATTTGGTAAAATGCTATGCCCAAGATTACTATCCGAGTGCCGGCGGTGGGGTGGTTCAAATTAGCCTCGGCTATCACCTCATTGTGTCCGGTCGTGATGGTCAAGTGGATTAAGGCGTCTTGTACATACCAGTTGCGTGGCATCTGGGAGTATGGGTTCGAGTCACTTCTGGGGTGTGAGTTTTCAGTTATATATATATATGTCGTACCTAATAGCCAGAACGCACTTCTCAGCCTACTATTCAAGGCCCGATTTGCCTAATAAGCCAAGTTTTCATGAATTAATGTTTTTTCGTCTACCTAACCTACCTAACCTAACCTAACCTAGCTTTTTTTGGCTACCTAACCTAACCTTACCTATAAATATAGGTTAGGTTAGGTTAGGTAGGGTTGGTTAGGTTCGGTCATATATCTATGTTAATTTTAACTTAAATAAAAAAAAAATTGACCTGATAATTAGAGAAAAGGGTTGCTTTATCATTTCATAAGAAAAAAATTATAGTAAATATATTAATTCAGGAAAACTTGGCTTATTAGGCAAATCGGGCCTTGAATAGTAGGCTGAGAAGTGAGTTCTGGCTACTAGGTACGACATATATATATATATAATATATATATATATATATATATATATATATATATATATATATATATATATATATATATATATATATATATAAATATATAAATATATATATATATATATATATATATATATATATATATATATATATATATATATATATATATATATATATATATATATATATATGTCGTACCTAGTAGCCAGAATGCACTTCTCGGCCTACTATGCAAGGCC
>NC_091200.1:35742480-35813551 GCF_040958095.1 Procambarus clarkii
TATTGCCTTGTATTGCTAGTATTAAGTTTTATGAATAAATTGTGATTGTTGCAACTACAAGTGCCTTTCCGTTCACCTAAGACCCTTGTCCCCATTTATTAACTCTGCCTTACTCCTTCCTGAAAGTGACATTTTCATTTATAAAGACTGGCATGAAATAAGTAAGCATACATTTTTCCCTTCAACTATACTTTTTGGCAATCCCAATGTGTTAAAGCATTGTTGTTAAACATGTTTTAAAAACCCCTATTGCAGATGTATTGCGGCTCACAATAACATGTATTGTGAGATGTTATTGGTTCACAGTAACATGTATTGTGACCTCTATTGAGTTGATGGGATGAAAATACAGGAATCAGTCATGTGTGCTACTGTCAGTAGTTTGAAAATGCATGAATGAACATGCTCAAAGAAGAAGAGAGGTTGAAAAAGTCTTATTATGCAGAATACGCAGTTTTTGTATAAATTAGTTTAAAGACGACAAATCTCTCAGAATATATCTAGCAGAAAAATGAATTAAAATGGCTCTAGTAAGATACATTACAGAAATATAGAGTGGGAGGAAATGGGAAGGAGTCCAGCATAAATGAGGGGGGTACAGAGAGAAAGAGACGAAAAGGGGAAGACAGGTAAATAAGGGATGAGATAGGAGAGATTACTCTTGAGTAATACTCAAAAGATTAATTAGAGCATAAATCTATACCTAGAATGTATGCAGGACTTATAGAATAACGTGTATTGCGACTAGAGCTGCCTTTCCTACGTTTTTTTTAAGAGATATACAGTACTTCAATTATGAAAACCATCTGACAGTGTTATTAAAAATATTTCTTTATTAAATGCTCTAGCGTATTTATGTAATATATAATAAAAATCATTAAAATAAGTGAATGTTGTTCATAAAGTTAGAGAAACTTTATATAATAAATATAATAACAATGTATATTTGTTTATATTTTGAATATTACTTAAAATAAATATATATTTTTTACGAGATCAATTCTTCATCCATTCATCGAGGACGGGGATTAAGATGGTGCAGCATTGGAAGGGATACTGATGTAGGCCCAGAACTTCTCGTGAATTTTTATTCAAGTTCAATTTTATCGAGGCAATGAACTATATCTCTAAAGGTTAGGATAGCTTAGGCTGTTTCTTCCCCTCATCTATTTAGGGTTCCCTTAAGAGGGCTCACAAATTATACAGTACCCAACTATTAAACATAATAAAAATGGATGGAAAAAAGAATTGGGGATAGTTTTTCAGAGATACATGTAGCGCTCGGCGATTAGACTAATGTGAGGTGGTGGACCTAACGAATTAATCATCTCGCTTCAAAAGATGGTAAAAAATGAGAAATACATGTTAAAGTATAATAAGATCTTTATGATCTAATGTTACAAATGCATGATGTCCTTCAAGAATGCATTTCACTGGCAAAGAAACAACTAACACAGATATCGGAGGAATACAATGCAGTAATTGTTTCCCCTCTGTCTTCTCAGACTCATACTTTGCCCCGGTTTAATAATTCTTTGAGAAGCAATATCGCCTTGAACACAGAATTCCAGCATTTTGACACTTCTTGCTTAATTCTTGCACTCACTACAATGAAAGTTAACTATTTCTTCAAATTCTCTTTTTTGAACTTCCTTCAAAAGGCAGGAAGAAAACTTTACATATTAAAGCAACATCACCACATTATTTACAGATTTATTGGTCTCCACTACGTAACATAGAAAATACCTTCCTATGTTACAATTATTCGGTTTAATATTGAATGAATATATGCACAGATTCCAATGTATTATACTGCTAAGAACAAACTCTATAGTATTACATAGAATTTCAAGTGCAGGGTTTAATAGGTTTTTTGTCTTTACCCAACAAAAAATTGCTACAGGCTTCGATATGAGCAGCTATTAAATTCTAAGAAAGGTCTAACAACCAATATGTTTTTTACATTGATATCAAAGATTAACATTGTTTGGTGTTTTTTTTTCAATAATAAAAAAAATTATGCCCACCAAATTATTATATTAAACACTTATAATTATAAAATACTGAATTGCTTCTCATATTCATTAAAATTAAGTCTATATTTTTTATAACTACTCTTTTCATTGTATTTAGCCCTGTCGCTAACAGACCATTGCGCCACACGGGCAGTCTCTATTATAGGGTACAAATTTTATTTCTCAATAAAAATGTTTAATTTGGGGGCTGATTTCAATTTGGCAGAAATTCTGTTGTTGAATGTTTGATGGATGTATGGATGGCGCATACACCCAACTATTTTAACAAAAATGTCTCTAGTGAAAATCGAATCTTACGTCTGTAACTACAGAAAACGAGAGTTGTTAGGGGGTGTGGGGTATTCTACTATTAAATCCCGACTGCAATGCATGCAAAGTCACCAATGTGCATATGGCAGGCACTTCACAAAGCTGCCGGAATTCAGCAGAGAAAATACGAGAGCAACCATGCAGGGCCTGTGAGCAAGGCCGAGTTAGAGCCCTTAAGGGTCTCTTCTCAGACTAACCTCACCTGGTCCTGATCCACGTTGGTCGTTGGAATCTCCTGAATACTTTAACACTTTAAGGGACTCTTAGGGTCCTCATCACATTTATAGTTTAGTGAATGATAGGCAACTCGGTGTTGAAGACACCTGGGGCTGAAGGCCCCAGAATAATGGCAGTATTCAGAAGTGATTCAACAGAAACACCGCATCGTATTTACCAGTAGTTTATTTACAAACTTAATCACTAATGCATTGGGTGCTTGATTTACTTTAGATTGGCGTCTGCAAGGCTATTTTTCGCATTTTCGCACTCTTGACGTCTAACTAATCGATTATGATCCACTCGTGGAGAAATACCTAGCTTAACACAGCCAATCAATAACACGGCAAATCTAATTGTCAGTGTGCAAGGGTCACAGGAGTTCCAACAGGATACTTGGGTAATGATCATGCACAATAAACCAACAATGACACTGTCAATGGGACAGGCAATAATCTTGCACAATAATTATGTCACACAATAACTAAATGTGTGGAGTATGTGAAGCTCACATTCACAGACGAGTGTAATGTTGTGATATCTCACAGATAACCAAGCATACACCGTCAGGTGTTATGGTCTGCACCTATACCTGTGTCAGGTGTTGAGAAGGTGAGAACTCTGGTTGACCACTCAGTTCAACACAGAAAACACACTTTAAGAAATCAAGATCTTGTACTTACAGGTAGGCTACCTCTCCCATTCAATCATGTTCATTCGTGCAAGACTTCGTAGGTGGCCTGACAGCTGGTTTCGCTCGTTACGACTTGAGAACACTAATTACAGGCTTTCCCGACTTGACCGTACGTGACACGTACGGGGTACGGGGTACGGGGTACGTCAGTACGGGGTACTGACAGGAGTGCGCGCTGTAAGTCTATAACAGACACGGCCAAGTACTAGCAGGAGGGGGTGCTGTGTGTCTATAATAGACATGGTAGGGTACTCGCAGAAAGGCGTGCTGTATGTATATAACAGACACGGCAAAGTTTTGCCGTGTCTGTTATTGACATACAACACTAATTTTGCTCCCCATGTTTCTTCCCCCACATTGGTGACTTCGGAAATTTTCAGTCAATCTCCATGAATTAGGTCCCCCATGGCTAGAAATTTAGCACTCTGTACACACATTCTGTGTGCATGTTTTTGTTGTTGTCAGCATATTGCAGCCTGGGTCTTCTGTTGTTTGGCGGGGGATGTAAATTAACAGGACCATTATTCTTTTTCCATCTGCTATCAGGGTCCCAGTGATGAGGCTGTATATAGATTTGCATTCTGATTCTCTTGTTCTTCAAACTTCTACTCCCATTTTACCAGGAATGCATCTCCTCCTCCTTGTCTTGTTTTTATTTTCCTATTACTTGTAATCCCCCTGAAAAAATTGCATCCGAAATCATAATGTTATTTTCGTGCCCCTTTATTCTATGGATATTCATTGTAATCATTTCTTTTGTTTCCACGTTTTCAATCACAAAGAGTTTGGGTTTGCACGTGTGTGTGTGTGTGTGTGTGTGTGTGTGTGTGTACTCTCCAATTAGCTGAACTCACGTAGTTGTGCTTGCGAGGGTTATGCTTTGGCTCTTTGGTCTCGCATCCACAGTATCAATCAATTAAATGTTTCGGAGTATCAGGAAGAAACTTGCCTAAGTCCCTTGGGACCGGCAGTGATATGATAGTTTAGTCAAGTAAGTAAGTAATTACCAAAAGAAGGCACCAAACCGGGAAGGCTATGTAGCACTGTAACACTGGGATGGGGGGGGGGTGTTCGTTCTTTCTCTCCCCTTTCTGTGACTGTATTCCAACTTAACCCTCTATACCAAGGGACCCCAAAACTTTCACTTGAGCCGACCCATGCCACGTGGTCTTAAGACGATTGACCGACTTAAGATTCTACAACCTTATGACGTGGAAACCGACTTCTAGCAAAACCCTAGGATCGCCTTGCGCTGCCACCACCAGACCAGTAACACTGAGCAATGACCGATCATGCTAAGCAATAACTTTGCGGCTTGATCCCCAATTATTTGGAATAGGAGGGAAGAATCTACGTTAAGTGTGGGAAGTATTAACAAACAAAGGGGTAACCGAACTCTTAATCTTTGTTAGGCTTTGCGGCCCAACGAAAACCCGGCCTCGTGGGGACCACGTGACAAGGACACGAGACAATGGAAACATGAAATGGAAATAATAAAAATGCAAATTGCTAACTAATTAATTTATTAAAAATCTAAAACAAAATCTAAATAAAAGCACTCCCTATCATTAACACTCCCTGACTTAAGGCATGAGATGAACTAACTTCCTATACCAAACTATAGCAACTATACCTCTTATGGCGACCACCTTGGTGGAATGCTGATCTTGGGGAGAGGTGGAGATGGGTATCTCTCCCAGTTGATGACTGGTCCACACTGTCTTCCTGCTCGTCTGGTCCTAACCAGACCAGAGCATTGTATACTTCCGCCTAGTCTAAGTTACTAGCAAGGCTTAAGTTTAACAACTAACCTCTGTTGCACTGAATGATCCAGATTGATTGAATTCTTTAAACTGAAGTTAATTACACAAGCATCTTAGGGAAGAGCTATTCCCAATTACAAAATGGCTATTTGACCTTTGAGAAATAGTGGACATGGAAACTCTGATGACCTGTGACCGCTGAGGTCACCCAAATTGTTCCGCGCCGAGGTCTAGTCCCGGCTCGTGACGTCACTGATGGTGACTTACTCATTATCCTAATAATTAGAATACTCTCGATATTATAACCAGTATTATTATACAATTTGAATGAAGACTGATTTCTCTAAATTACTGAATACTATAGAATGATTCATTATACGAAACTTGTGAACAAAGGCGCCAGTTATCTTCACCGCCAATCCTCAGGGGATGCAACCTTGCTGGGTCAGGTCCCTACACGTGGTTTCTAGAACCTTCTGGATCTTATCTACAACAGCTAGTTTGTTACAACCCCCCCGCACAAGCAACTTAGTAAACCTTGTTAATTTGTTCAAAATAACGAGGTTTAGTATCCAAATCCACAATAAACTCAACTCATGCCTCAAACAAAAGCTAACCTAACTAAGAAAATTTGACAATCATTAGATTGTCCAACATCATAATAAACATGTTCAAATTCATAAAGGTCTCAGCTGTCAACTGACAGCAATCCTCCAACATCAGGAAACATACATCCTACTCTTACTGACATAGCTAAATAACATGTCCCTACTCTAACAGCAAAGACTAGCTATTAAAATCTCTTGGCTCTTCACTAGCTAAGCTCATGTGTCCTCTAGAGCCGGACATACCGTGCTCCGCCATAAAACATAAAAACCGTGTTTTTATGTTTACTACAATCCAACGCTTGGTGAATTCTTCTTCACAATGATAGGAAGTTATCTTCCGGCGAAACTCTTCAGTAATGCTTTCCAGTTTCTTGACCTCTCCTCCAACACTGCTGGAACGGCTGCAGTCTTGATGACGCAGCAGGTGGGTAGTTGTGATCTCGAGACAGCTACCCCGGCGTTGTACTCACCTAGTTGTGCTTGCAGGGGTTGAGCTCTGGCTCTTTGGTCCCGCCTCTCAACTGTCAATCAACAGGTGTACAGGTTTCTGAGCCTATTGGGCTCTATCATATCTACACTTGAAACTGTGTATGGAGTCAGCCTCCACCACATCACTTCCTAATGCATTCCATTTGTCAACCACTCTGACACTAAAAAAGTTCTTTCTAATATCTCTGTTGCTTATTTGGGCACTCAGTTTCCACCTGTGTCCCCTAGTGCGTGTGCCCCTTGTGTTAAACAGCCTGTCTTTATCAACCCTGTCAATTCCCTTGAGGATCTTGAATGTGGTGATCATGTCCTCCTAACTCTTCTGTCTTCCAACGAAGTGAGGTTTAATTCCCGTAGTCTCTCCTCGTAGCTCATACCTCTCAGCTCGGGTACTAGTCTGGTGGCAAACCTTTGAACCTTTTCCATTTTAGTCTTATGCTTGACTAGATATGGACTCCATGCTGGTGCCGCATACTCCAGGATTGGTCTGACATATGTGGTATATAATGTTCTGAAAGATTCCTTACACAAGTTTCTAAAGGCCGTTCTTATGTTAGCCAACCTGGCATATGCTGCTGCTGTTATCCTCTTGATATGAACATCAGGGGACAGGTCTGGCGTGATATCAACCCCCAGGTCTTTCTCTCTCTCGGACTCTTGAAGTATTTCAACTCCCAAGTGATACCTTGTATCTGGTCTCCTGCTTCCTACCCCTATCTTCATTACATTACATTTGCTTGGATTAAACTCTAACAGCCATTTGTTCGACCATTCCTGCAGCTTGTCCAGGTCTTCTTGAAGCCTCAAGCTGTCCTCCTCTGTCTTAATCCTTCTCATAATTTTGGCGTCGTCAGCAAACATTGAGAGGAATGAGTCTATACCCTCTGGGAGATCATTTACGTATATCAGAAACATGATAGGTCCAAGTACAGAGCCCTGTGGGACTCCACTGGTGACTTCACGCCAGTCTGAAGTCTCACCCCTCACTGTAACTCTCTGCTTCCTATTGTTTAGGTACTCCCTTATCCACTGGAGTGCCCTACCAGTTACTCCTGCCTGTTTCTCTAGCTTATGCATCAACCTTTTATGGGGTACTGTGTCAAAGGCTTTCCGACAGTCCAAAAAAATGCAGTCCGCCCACCCTTCTCTTTCTTGTTTAATCTTTGTCACCTGATCGTAGAATTCTATCAATCCTGTAAGGCAAGATTTACCCTCCCTGAACCCATGTTGATGGGTTGTCACGAAGTCTCTTCTCTCCAGATGTGTTACTAGGTTGTATGGCACCTCCGGTGACTGTTATATGTGGACAGCTCGCTGGCCCTGACAACCTCGTGTAGTGACGTGAGGCGTCGGCCAGGTGACTCTTGGATAGTCACTCATCCCCAAAGTAACTGATGTATGGGTTACTGGGTCTGGTGGGGGGAGGGCTTTGTGTAACGTGCCTCCCCCCTCGGTCTTTACAGACAAGGGTTCACGTGTGGCTGGAACAACTGGGTCGGTGTACCAATCAGACCCGGGAACAGACAGACACAACACAGCGGAAGCATAGATATACTCTGGGTTTGGTGGAGGTGGAACCCCAGAGCACGGTAAAAGTTGCTACCCAAGTCAAGTATAGTAATAGTTCACCTCATTGCCTCTACAGGAAAATCTAATGAATACTAATTACACTAACCAAGGAAGTTACTTTACTGTACAGCCTGAGATCTCGTCACCATAGGGTGGCGAGACTGCACCTGACTACTGATGAGCGATGACAGAGAGTCATCCTCATCCCCTGACTCGTCCGTGAAGCCATGAGTCAGCACTGCTGAGTCAGGAACTAGACCCGCTGAAGGCAGTTCTAATTCCTCTCTAGCATGATATTGTTTCAATATATTTACATGAATTGTCCTTTCCACCTGGTCCTCGTCCTTTTATAACAAGATTAACCGGCCACGCCCTTTTAACTACTCCCATATGGTCCTCGCCACCTTGGAGCAAGTTTTCTACTCTGATTGGCGGGCGCAGCCTCATTCACTCTCAATACGAGGCTTCCTTCCCTCAACTCAAGAGGGCGCACTGTCTTGTCATAAAAATGAGCATACCGCTTCCGTGCCTTCTTGGACGCTTCAGCTGCAATATTCCATGCATTTCTCATTTTTCCAAGGACCTCTGAAGGATAGTCCTCCCCATATGCAACGTTATGCCTGTTAAGCAGACCTGAGGGGAAATTGCATGAATTACCAGTAAACAAATGAAGGGGTTGGGTGTTAATCGATTGGTGGATGGCAGTGTTCAAGGCTAATTGAACATATGGTAGGTGTTCATCCCAAGAGTTTGAATCATGTTCAGCAAGGATTGCAAGCATATCCTTGACTATGCAGGATAATCAGAGGGCGCTAAATATCACCAAGGATGCCAATACGAGAACAGAAACGCATAAGGTGAACGATATCAAAAGTATCGGAGTCTCCAAGAATACTATCCGAGGGAGAAGCAACCGCATGGGCCAGTCAGAAAAATGACACGCTCATCCCGGATGTCAGGACATTCAACAAGGATATGCATGACCGTAAGAGGGACAATGCAATTAGGACAATAAGGAGCAGGGCGGCACTCCATCAAGTAACCATGAGTTAAGTAAGTATGACCAATACGCAACCTCTCCAGAGCCGTTTCCCATCGCCGGTTATGGTGGTAGAAGGATGGCCACGAGGACAAACAACTCTTAAGAGAATGCAGTTTGTTACCAGTAACAGACGACCAATAAGCCTGCCAACGGGTAAGGATGGAGGAATGGATAACCGGGTAAAAGTCAGAATAATGAATACCTTTACGAGAGATGGGACAAGAGCGGACAGCCTCTCTGGCGGCAGCATCCGCATGCTCATTTAAAAAGACACCAATATGGCTGGGAACCCAAGGAAACTCAACCAACTTAAATTTACTGTGAACAAGAAACAGCCAATGCTGGATCTCGACAACCACTTGATGAACCGGATTAAAGGACCCGAGAGCCATGAGGGCACTACGAGAGTCGACAATAACTACAAAGGAAGATGGACAACAAGAAAGCAGAAGACGACGAGCATAGAGAATATCATAAAGTTCCGCTGTGAAGATGCTAGTCTCCGGAGGTAAGCGACACATATAAGTGCAATCACGAAAAACAACAGAGTAGCTAACACCGTCCGCAGATTTATACCCATCGGTGATGACGGAAACGGAGCTGGAGTGAGAAGAAAAGTGCTCAAGGAAAAGGCGTTTGAGAACCGTAGGAGGTGTGAAAGCTTTAGTGATTCGGGTTAAGGACGTACAAACCTGCGAAAGGGGGACTCTCTACTGGGGCAAAGAAGGAACAACACGAGTAGACGTATTAGAAATACGAACTGAAAGAGAATCCTGTCAGCGAGATAACCGGACAGAAAGAGGGAGGTGGTGAAGAGGAACAGGAACTGCAGGAGGGGTAAAAGTTAAAGCACAACAGAGGCGAGAGGTAGAATGTTGCAAGGACCTCGCAAGATAGTGAAGACAGTAGCTATCACGGCGGTCCTGGAGAGATAGGAAGTCAGTGTCAACATACAAGCTGAGGACGGGAATCGAACGAAAGGCACCAGAACAGAGGCGCAACCCAGTATGGTGCAATGCATCGAGACGGCGAAGAGTAGAAGGAGAAGTAGACGAGTAAACAGAGCAACCATAATCGAGCTTAGACAGGACGAGAGAGGAATGTAAAATGAGTAGAGTGCGTCTATCCGCTCCCCAAGAAGAATGGGACCATACTCGAAGGAGGGTAAGGGCCTTAGAGCATTCAACACGGAGGTACGAGATATGGGGCGACCAAGACAAACGAGTGTCAAACATCAACCCCAAATGCTTAGCGGATTCCTTGTACACAATGGAGTTACCATAAAGCGACAAAGAAGGACGAAGAACGACACGCTTCTGAGTAAAAGTCATTGCACACTTCTTAAACGTAGAGAACCTGAAGCAATGATCGATGGCCCAAGACGACACGACATCAATCGCAAGTTGAAGCCGGCGTTGAAGGAGAGGCGAATCATCACCCTGACAGTAAAGGGTAAGATCGTCGACATAAAGAGTGGAGAAGATGCTTGAAGGAAGTGAGAAAAGAAGACTATTGAGGGCATCCACAAAGAGAGTAGTGCTTAGAACACTACCCTGGGGCACACCTTCGTATTGCTGAAAAGAGGCGGAGAGAGCGGTACAAAGCCTCACCCGAAAGGAACGACGAGAGAGGAAGATGCAGAGAAAGAGAGGGAGATGACCACGAAGGTCAAAAGAATTAAGCTGGGATAGAATATGATATCGCCAAGTGGTGTCGTAAGCCTTTTTCAGGTCAAAAAGGACGGCAACAACGGAGGTCTTCGCAGCAAAAGCAGTACGAATATAGACCTCCAAGTTCACCAGGACATCTGTTGTGCTGCAACACTTGTGGAAACCAAATTAAGAAGGGGAGAGATGGTGGTGGTGTTCTAAGAACCACATCAGACGAACGTTAACCATACGCTCAAAGAGTTTGCAGACACAACTTGTAAGGGCAATAAGGCGAAAGTCCTTAGGGGATGTTCCCAGAGACCCTGATTTGCAAACAGGGAGGACAACAGCATCGAGCCAATCCTCAGGGACTGACGATGACTCCCAGATCCGATTATACAGACTCAGTAAATGCTGAGACGTGCATGGAGGGAAATGGCGAAGCATCTCATAATGAATACCATCGGAGCCCGCTGCCGTAGAACCGCAGAGGGCCAGGGCAGACCGAAGTTCAGAGAGAGAGAAGAGATCGTCATAGGGAAGGCAAAGATGAGTATAGCAATCCAAAGGACAAGATTCAAGGACAGGTTTACGAAGAAGGAAAGATAGGGGAAGATGAAAACGAGAGCTAACAGAAGAAAAGTGGGAACCCAGTTCGGTAGCGACCTGCAACGGGTCCACCACAAAAGTACCACGGAGGTGATGGACCGGTGAGACATCGGGAACGAACATACCCGCTTTCTTGCGGATACGATCTGGAAGATCTACTGCCGCAGATCTTCCAGATCTGCGGCAGATGAGTGTCGGACGTAATGGTGGAGACATAAGAAGCCCAACATTCACGCTTAGCCGTACAGATGGCCCTACAAACCACTACACTCATCTTCCGAAATAAAAGATAAAAATCGGCCGTCTGCCGGCGGCGGTGTGTCTTCCAGGATGCATGCTTACAGCGGACAGCCCGAGCACAGCTTGTATTCCACCAGGGAACGCACTTCCGTGGGCCCCGAGAGGAAGAGCGAGGAACAGAGCGGAGGGAAGCGTCGAAGACTGTGTCATGAAAAAGGAGGAGAGAGCGAGGGAAAGGCAGAAGGGAGAGGTAAGAGAGAGCAGCACTGAGGGTAAATAGGTCCCAGTCTCCCTTAGCAAACTACCACCAAGGGAAGGAGAGGGAAGGCTGAAAAGAGAAAAAGATAACAAGGATGGGGAAATGGTCACTGCCATGGAGGTCATCAAGAACCTGCCACGTGAAATCTAAGTCAAGAGAATACGAGAAAAGAGAAAGATCAAGACAGGAAAGGGTGCGAGTCCGAGAGTCCAAATCGTGGGCTCACCAGAATTCAGAAGAGACAGAGAAGAGAGGAACGGCTCAAGAAGGCGACCCTGGGTGTTCGTCAGAATATCACCCCAAAGGTAATGACGACAATTGAAATCACCTAGCAGGAGCACAGGCTAGGGCAAGGAGTCCAGTAGGTGTTTCAGATCGGGAAGAGAAAGCGGGACACTCGGGGGGAGATAAATGGAACAAACGGTGTACCAATTCCTCACAAAGATACGAGGAGCAGAACAATGGAGAGGCGAAGGAAAAAGTAAGGGGACAAAGGGAACTTCAGAGCGAATAAAGAGAGCAAAGAGTTAGGAGCCCCAGCAACAGCTGGTGAGGTGGAGAGAAAGGAATAGCCATGAAAGCGACCAGGACGAGCACCAAGCATAGGCTCCTGGAGACAGACACAAAGCGAAATCCGCGAAATCAGAAACTGGTGTTCGAGGAAATTGGCGTAATAACCACGAACGGCACTTTGAAGAATAGACATCGACGAGAAGAGGAGGGACAGCAACAGAGAACAACGAAGAAAAAAGGCGAAATGGGAACACAGCACGTTAAAGAAGCGCAGGATCAAGGGTCAGCAAAGTCAGGGTTAGGGGGCATGGGTAAATTGAGTAAAGAAGGAGGGAAGGTAGCTAGAGGACCGACCAGGGGCGGACGAGGAGGGTCCGGAGGAGGAAAAGGGGGGGATAACCGAGGATCAAGGACACAGCAGGAGGGACAGAAACAAGGGGATGCACTTCACCAAGGGCACCACCCGAGAGGGAAGCAGGGGCCTCAGTAAAAATCCAAAGTCAACAATACTTGACTCACACTTTAAATACTTCCTTTAAGTCCACAGACGTTCACTCTGGGTCGTAACTAACAATGATGCCTTTTGCTGAAATGATAGGATGGTGAGTGAATGGCATGCTGATTGAATGCCATTGTGAATAGATGAGATGGTCAGTGGAGGGGATGGTTAATATATAGGATGGGTGAATGGATGATATGGTGAATGGTTGACATGATGAATGGATGGAATGGTGAATGGATTGGGTAGCGAATGGATATAATTTTAAATGGATCGGATGGTGAATGGAGGGGATGGTGAATAATGAGGATTGGGAATGGACGAGATGGTGAATAGGGTGGGGTAATGGATTGATGAAATGGTGAATGTATAGAATTGTGAATGGAATGAGTAGTGAACGGATAGAATTGTAAATGGATGGGATAATGAATGGAGGGGATAGTGAACGGATGGCATGGGGGATGGATGAGATGGGGAATGGATGGGATGGTGAATGGAGTACATGGTGAATGGATAGCATGGTGACTGGATGAGACTGTTAATAGATGGGAGGGTTAATGAATGTTTTGGTGAACAAATCCGTTAGTGAATATATGAGTTGATGGGTTGGTGAATGGATGTGTAAATTGTTGGATCTATGCATTGAAGAATGGATTGATTGGTTGAAAGATATGTTTTTAATGGATTGGATGGTTAATGTATATATGATGAAGGATGAATGGGTTGGTGAGTGGTTGCATTGTTGAATTGATGGGTCTGCGAATTGACGGAAATGATGTAATTAGAGCTGATGACGGACACTAACTGTCAAAAGCTAAAGTGGGCAGTCACCAGTGTTCTTAGTGTGTCACCAGCTCCAGTGGGCGGTCACCAGTGTTCTTAGTGTGTCACCAGCTCCAGTGGGCAGTCACCAGTGTTCTTAGTGTGTCACCAGCTCCAGTGGGCAGTCACCAGTGTTCTTAGTGTGTCACCAGCTCCAGTGGGCGGTCACCAGTGTTCTTAGTGTGTCACCAGCTCCAGTGGGCGGTCACCAGTGTTCTAAGTGTGTCACCAGCTCCAGTGGGCGGTCACCAGTGTTCTTAGTGTGTCACCAGCTCCATTGGGCGGTCACCAGTGTTCTTAGTGTGTCACCAGCTCCAGTGGGCGGTCACCAGTGTTCTTAGTGTGTCACCAGCTCCAGTGGGCAGTCACCAGTGTTCTAAGTGTGTCACCAGCTCCAGTGGGCGGTCACCAGTGTTCTAAGTGTGTCACCAGCTCCAGTGGGCGGTCACCAGTGTTCTTAGTGTGTCACCAGCTCCATTGGGCAGTCACCAGTGTTCTTAGTGTGTCACCAGCTCCAGTGGGCGGTCACCAGTGTTCTTAGTGTGTCACCAGCTCCAGTGGGCAGTCACCAGTGTTCTAAGTGTGTCACCAGCTCCAGTGGGCGGTCACCAGTGTTCTTAGTGTGTCACCAGCTCCATTGGGCGGTCACCAGTGTTCTTAGTGTGTCACCAGCTCCAGTGGGCAGTCACCAGTGTTCTTAGTGTGTCACCAGCTCCAGTGGGCGGTCACCAGTGTTCTTAGTGTGTCACCAGCTCCAGTGGGCGGTCAACAGTGTTCTTAGTGTGTCACCAGCTCCAGTGGGCGGTCACCAGTGTTCTTAGTGTGTCACCAGCTCCAGTGGGCAGTCACCAGTGTTCTTAGTGTGTCACCAGCTCCAGTGGGCAGTCACCAGTGTTCTTAGTGTGTCACCAGCTCCAGTGGGCGGTCACCAGTGTTCTTGGTGTGTCACCAGCTCCAGTGGGCAGTCACCAGTGTTCTTAGTGTGTCACCAGCTCCAGTGGGCAGTCACCAGTGTTCTTAGTGTGTCACCAGCTCCAGTGGGCGGTCACCAGTGTTCTTAGTGTGTCACCAGCTCCAGTGGGCAGTCACCAGTGTTCTTAGTGTGTCACCAGCTCCAGTGGGCAGTCACCAGTGTTCTTAGTGTGTCACCAGCTCCAGGGGGCAGTCACCAGTGTTCTTAGTGTGTCACCAGCTCCAGTGGGCGGTCACCAGTGTGCTTCATGTGTCACCAGCTCCAGTGGGCGGTCACCAGTGTTCTTAGTGTGTCACCAGCTCCAGTGGGCGGTCACCAGTGTTCTTAGTGTGTCACCAGCTCCAGTGGGCGGTCACCAGTGTGCTTCATGTGTCACCAGCTCCAGTGGGCGGTCACCAGTGTGCTTCATGTGTCACCAGCTCCAGTGGGCGGTCACCAGTGTGCTTCATGTGTCACCAGCTCCAGTGGGCGGTCACCAGTGTGCTTCATGTGTCACCAGCTCCAGTGGGCTGTCGCCAGTGTTCTTAGTGTGTCACCAGCTCCAGTGGGCGGTCACCAGTGTTCTTAGTGTGTCACCAGCTCCAGTGGGCGGTCACCAGTGTTCTTAGTGTGTCACCAGCTTCAGTGGGCGGTCACCAGTGTTCTTAGTGTGTCACCAGCTCCAGTGGGCGGTCACCAGTGTTCTTGGTGTGTCACCAGCTCCAGTGGGCAGTCACCAGTGTTCTTAGTGTGTCACCAGCTCCAGTGGGCAGTCACCAGTGTTCTTAGTGTGTCACCAGCTCCAGTGGGCGGTCACCAGTGTTCTTAGTGTGTCACCAGCTCCAGTGGGCAGTCACCAGTGTTCTTAGTGTGTCACCAGCTCCAGTGGGCGGTCACCAGTGTTCTTAGTGTGTCACCAGCTCCAGTGGGCTGTCACCAGTGTGATTCATGTGTCACCAGCTCCAGTGGGCGGTCACCAGTGTTCTTAGTGTGTCACCAGCTCCAGTGGGCGGTCACCAGTGTTGTTAGTGTGTCACCAGCTCCAGTGGGCAGTCACCAGTGTTCTTAGTGTGTCACCAGCTCCAGTGGGCGGTCACCAGTGTTCTTAGTGTGTCACCAGCTCCAGTCGGCGGTCACCAGTGTTCTTAGTGTGTCACCAGCTCCAGTGGGCGGTCACCAGTGTTCTTGGTGTGTCACCAGCTCTAGTGGGCAGTCACCAGTGTTCTTAGTGTGTCACCAGCTCCAGTGGGCAGTCACCAGTGTTCTTAGTGTGTCACCAGCTCCAGTGGGCGGTCACCAGTGTTCTTAGTGTGTCACCAGCTCCAGTGGGCGATCACCAGTGTGCTTCATGTTTCACCAGCTCCAGTGGGCGGTCACCAGTGTGCTTCACGTGTCACCAGCTCCAGTGGGTGGTCACCAGTGTTCTTAGTGTGTCACCAGCTCCAGTGGGCAGTCACCAGTGTTCTTAGTGTGTCACCAGCTCCAGTGGGCGGTCACCAGTGTTCTTAGTGTGTCACCAGCTCCAGTGGGCGGTCACCAGTGTTCCTAGTGTGTCACCAGCTCCAGTGGGCGGTCACCAGTGTTCCTAGTGTGTCACCAGCTCCAGTGGGCGGTCACCAGTGTTCTTAGTGTGTCACCAGCTCCAGTGGGCGGTCACCAGTGTTCTTAGTGTGTCACCAGCTCCAGTGGGCAGTCAACAGTGTTCTTAGTGTGTCACCAGCTCCAGTGGGCGGTCACCAGTGTTCTTAGTGTGTCACCAGCTCCAGTGGGCGGTCACCAGTGTTCTTAGTGTGTCACCAGCTCCAGTGGGCGGTCACCAGTGTTCTTGGTGTGTCACCAGCTCCAGTCGGCAGTCACCAGTGTTCTTAGTGTGTCACCAGCTCCAGTGGGCGGTCACCAGTGTTCTTAGTGTGTCACCAGCTCCAGTGGGCGGTCACGAGTGTGCTTCATGTGTCACCAGCTCCAGTGGGCGGTCACCAGTGTGCTTCATGTGTCACCAGCTCCAGTGGGGAGTCACCAGTGTGCTTCATGTGTCACCAGCTCCAGTGGGCGGTCACAAGTGTTCTTAGTGTGTCACCAGCTCCAGTGGGCAGTCACCAGTGTTCTTAGTGTGTCACCAGCTCCAGTGGGCGGTCACCAGTGTGCTTCATGTGTCACCAGCTCCAGTGGGCGGTCACCAGTGTTCTTAGTGTGTCACCAGCTCCAGTGCGCGGTCACCAGTGTTCTTAGTGTGTCACCAGCTCCAGTGGGCAGTCACCAGAGTTCTTAGTGTGTCACCAGCTCCAGTGGGCGGTCACCAGTGTTCTTCATGTGTCACCAGCTCCAGTGGGCGGTCACCAGTGTTCTTAGTGTTTCACCAGCTCCAGTGGGCGGTCACCAGTGTTCTTAGTGTGTCACCAGCTCCAGTGGGCGGTCACCAGTGTTCTTAGTGTGTCACCAGCTCTAGTGGGCAGTCACCAGTGTTCTTAGTGTGTCACCAGCTCCAGTGGGCGGTCACCAGTGTTCTTAGTGTGTCACCAGCTCCAGTGGGCGGTCACCAGTGTTCTTAGTGTGTCACCAGCTCCAGTGGGCGGTCACCAGTGTTCTTAGTGTGTCACCAGCTCCAGTGGGCGGTCACCAGTGTTCTTAGTGTGTCACCAGCTCCAGTGGGCGGTCACCAGTGTGCTTCATGTGTCACCAGCTCCAGTGGGCGGTCACCAGTGTGCTTCATGTGTCACCAGCTCCAGTGGGCGGTCACCAGTGTGCTTCATGTTTCACCAGCTCCAGTGGGCGGTCACCAGTGTTCTTAGTGTGTCACCAGCTCCAGTGGGCGGTCACCAGTGTTCTTAGTGTGTCACCAGCTCCAGTGGGCAGTCATCAGTGTTCTTAGTGTGTCACCAGCTCCAGTGGGCAGGTCACCAGTGTTCTTAGTGTGTCACCAGCTCCAGTGGGCGGTCACCAGTGTTCTTAGTGTGTCACCAGCTCCAGTGGGCAGTCACCAGTGTTCTTAGTGTGTCACCAGCTCCAGTGGGCAGTCACCAGTGTTCTTAGTGTGTCACCAGCTCCAGTGGGCGGTCACCAGTGTTCTTAGTGTGTCACCAGCTCCAGTGGGCGGTCACCAGTGTTCTTAGTGTGTCACCAGCTCCAGTGGGCGGTCACCAGTGTTCTTAGTGTGTCACCAGCTCCAGTGGGCGGTCACCAGTGTTCTTAGTGTGTCACCAGCTCCAGTGGGCGGTCACCAGTGTTCTTAGTGTGTCACCAGCTCCAGTGGGCGTCACCAGTGTTCTTAGTGTGTCACCAGCTCCAGTGGGCGGTCACCAGTGTTCTTAGTGTGTCACCAGCTCCAGTGGGCGGTCACCAGTGTTCTTAGTGTGTCACCAGCTCCAGTGGGCGGTCACCAGTGTTCTTAGTGTGTCACCAGCTCCAGTGGGCGGTCACCAGTGTTCTTAGTGTGTCACCAGCTCCAGTGGGCAGTCACCAGTGTTCTTAGTGTGTCACCAGCTCCAGTGGGCGGTCACCAGTGTTCTTAGTGTGTCACCAGCTCCAGTGGGCGGTCACCAGTGTTCTTAGTGTGTCACCAGCTCCAGTGGGCGGTCACCAGTGTTCTTAGTGTGTCACCAGCTCCAGTGGGCGGTCACCAGTGTTCTTAGTGTGTCACCAGCTCCAGTGGGCGGTCACCAGTGTTCTTAGTGTGTCACCAGCTCCAGTGGGCGGTCACCAGTGTTCTTAGTGTGTCACCAGCTCCAGTGGGCGGTCACCAGTGTTCTTAGTGTGTCACCAGCTCCAGTGGGCGGTCACCAGTGTTCTTAGTGTGTCACCAGCTCCAGTGGGCGGTCACCAGTGTTCTTAGTGTGTCACCAGCTCCAGTGGGCGGTCACCAGTGTTCTTAGTGTGTCACCAGCTCCAGTGGGCAGTCACCAGTGTTCTTAGTGTGTCACCAGCTCCAGTGGGCGGTCACCAGTGTTCTTAGTGTGTCACCAGCTCCAGTGGGCGGTCACCAGTGTTCTTAGTGTGTCACCAGCTCCAGTGGGCGGTCACCAGTGTTCTTAGTGTGTCACCAGCTCCAGTGGCGGTCACCAGTTGGGGGTCCCCAGTTTTCTGTGGTCACCAGCTTCCAGTCGGCAGTCACCAGTGTTCTTAGTGTGTCACCAGCTCCAGTGGGCAGGTCACCAGTTTTCTTAGTGTGTCACCAGCTCCAGTGGGCATGTCACAGTGTTCTTAGTGTGTCACCAGGCTCCAGTGGGCAGTCACCAGTGTTCTTAGTGTGTCACCAGCTCCAGTGGGCAGTCACCAGTGTTCTTAGTGTGTCACCAGCTCCAGTGGGCGGTCACCAGTGTTCTTCAGTGTGTCACCAGCTCCAGTGGGCAGTCACCAGTGTCTTAGTGTGTCCACCAGCTCCAGGGGCAGGTCACCAGTGTTCTTAGTGTGTCACCAGCTCCAGTGGGCAGGTCACCAGTGTTCTTAGTGTGTCACCAGCTCCGTGGGCAGTCACCAGTGTCTTAGTGTGTCACCAGCTCCAGTGGGCTGGTCACCAGTGTTCTTAGTGTGTCACCAGCTCCAGTGGGCAGTCACCAGTGTTCTTAGTGTGTCACCAGCTCCAGTGGGCGGTCACCAGTGTTCTTAGTGTGTCACCAGCTCCAGTGGGCGGTCACCAGTGTTCTTAGTGTGTCACCAGCTCCAGTGGGCAGTCACCAGTGTTCGTATTGTGTCACCAGCTCTAGTGGGCGGTCACCAGTGTTCTTAGTGTGTCACCAGCTCCAGTGGGCGGTCACCAGTGTTCTTAGTGTGTCACCAGCTCCAGTGGGCAGTCACCAGTGTTCTTAGTGTGTCACCAGCTCCAGTGGGCGGTCACCAGTGTTCTTAGTGTGTCACCAGCTCCAGTGGGCGGTCACCAGTGTTCTTAGTGTGTCACCAGCTCCAGTGGGCGGTCACCAGTGTTCTTAGTGTGTCACCAGCTCCAGTGGGCAGTCACCAGTGTTCTTAGTGTGTCACCAGCTCCAGTGGGCGGTCACCAGTGTTCTTAGTGTGTCACCAGTTCCAGTGGGCGGTCACCAGTGTGCTTCATGTGTCACCAGCTCCAATGGGCGGTCACCAATGTGCTTCATGTGTCACCAGCTCCAGTGGGCGGTCACCAGTGTGCTTCATGTGTCACCAGCTCCAGTGGGCTGTCACCAGTGTTCTTAGTGTGTCACCAGCTTCAGTGGGTGGTCACCAGTGTTCTTAGTGTGTCACCAGCTCCAGTGGGCGGTCACCAGTGTGCTTCATGTGTCACCAGCTTCAATGGGCTGTCACCAGTGTTCTTAGTGTGTCACCAGCTTCAGTGGGCGGTCACCAGTGTTCTTAGTGTGTCACCAGCTCCAGTGGGCGGTCACCAGTGTGCTTCACGTGTCACCATCTCCAGTGGGCGGTCACCAGTGTGCTTCATGTGTCACCAGCTCCAGTGGGCGGTCACCAGTGTGCTTCATGTGTCACCAGCTCCAGTGGGCGGTCACCAGTGTTCTTAGTGTGTCACCAGCTCCAGTGGGCAGTCACCAGTGTTCTTGGTGTGTCACCAGCTCCAGTCGGCAGTCACCAGTGTTCTTAGTGTGTCACCAGCTCCAGTGGGCTGTCACCAGTGTTCTTATTGTGTCACCAGCTCCAGTGGGCGGTCACCAGTGTGCTTCATGTGTCACCAGCTCCAGTGGGCAGTCACCAGTGTTCTTAGTGTGTCACCAGCTCCAGGGGGCAGTCACCAGTGTTCTTAGTGTGTCACCAGCTCCAGTGGGCTGTCACCAGTGTTCTTAGTGTGTCACCAGCTCCAGTGGGCGGTCACCAGTGTGCTTCATGTGTCACCAGCTCCAGTGGGCGGTCACCAGTGTTCTTAGTGTGTCACCAGCTCCAGGGGGCAGTCACCAGTGTTCTTAGTGTGTCACCAGCTCCAGTGGGCGGTCACCAGTGTTCTTAGTGTGTCACCAGCTCCAGTGGGCGGTCACCAGTGTTCTTAGTGTGTCACCAGCTCCAGTGGGCAGTCACCAGTGTTCTTAGTGTGTCACCAGCTCCAGTGTGCGGTCACCAGTGTTCTTAGTGTGTCACCAGCTCCAGTGGGCGGTCACCAGTGTGCTTCATGTGTCACCAGCTCCAGTGGGCGGTCACCAGTGTTCTTAGTGTGTCACCAGTGTTCTTAGTGTGTCACCAGCTCCAGTGGGCAGTCACCAGTGTTCTTAGTGTGTCACCAGCTCCAGTGGGCGGTCACCAGTGTGCTTCATGTGTCACCAGCTCCAGTGGGCGGTCACCAGTGAGCTTCATGTGTCACCAGCTCCAGTGGGCTGTCACCAGTGTTCTTAGTGTGTCACCAGCTCCAGTGGGCGGTCACCAGTGTTCTTAGTGTGTTACCAGCTCCAGTGGGCGGTCACCAGTGTTCTTAGTGTGTCACCAGCTTCAGTGGGAGGTCACCAGTGTTCTTAGTGTGTCACCAGCTCCAGTGGGCGGTCACCAGTGTTCTTGGTGTGTCACCAGCTCCAGTGGGCAGTCACCAGTGTTCTTAGTGTGTCACCAGCTCCAGTGGGCAGTCACCAGTGTTCTTAGTGTGTCACCAGCTCCAGTGGGCGGTCACCAGTGTTCTTAGTGTGTCACCAGCTCCAATGGGCGGTCACCAGTGTTCTTAGTGTGTCACCAGCTCCAGTGGGCGGTCACCAGTGTTCTTAGTGTGTCACCAGCTCCAATGGGCGGTCACCAGTGTTCTTAGTGTGTCACCAGCTCCAGTGGGCGGTCACCAGTGTTCTTAGTGTGTCACCAGCTCCAGTGGGCAGTCACCAGTGTTCTTAGTGTGTCACCAGCTCCAGTGGGCGGTCACCAGTGTTCTTAGTGTGTCACCAGCTCCAGTGGGCGGTCACCAGTGTTCTTAGTGTGTCACCAGCTCCAGTGGGCGGTCACCAGTGTTCTTAGTGTGTCACCAGCTCCAGTGGGCAGTCACCAGTGTTCTTAGTGTGTCACCAGCTCCAGTGGGCGGTCACCAGTGTTCTTAGTGTGTCACCAGCTCCAGTAGGCGGTCACCAGTGTGCTTCATGTGTCACCAGCTCCAGTGGGCGGTCACCAATGTGCTTCATGTGTCACCAGCTCCAGTGGGCGGTCACCAGTGTGCTTCATGTGTCACCAGCTCCAGTGGGCTGTCACCAGTGTTCTTAGTGTGTCACCAGCTTCAGTGGGTTGTCACCAGTGTTCTTAGTGTGTCACCAGCTCCAGTGGGCGGTCACCAGTGTGCTTCATGTGTCACCAGCTCCAATGGGCTGTCACCAGTGTTCTTAGTGTGTCACCAGCTTCAGTGGGCGGTCACCAGTGTTCTTAGTGTGTCACCAGCTCCAGTGGGCGGTCACCAGTGTGCTTCACGTGTCACCAGCTCCAGTGGGCGGTCACCAGTGTGCTTCATGTGTCACCAGCTCCAGTGGGCGGTCACCAGTGTGCTTCATGTGTCACCAGCTCCAGTGGGCGGTCACCAGTGTTCTTAGTGTGTCACCAGCTCCAGTGGGCAGTCACCAGTGTTCTTAGTGTGTCACCAGCTCCAGTGGGCAGTCACCAGTGTTCTTAGTGTGTCACCAGCTCCAGTGGGCAGTCACCAGTGTTCTTAGTGTGTCACCAGCTCCAGTGGGCAGTCACCAGTGTTCTTAGTGTGTCACCAGCTCCAGTGGGCGGTCACCAGTGTGCTTCATGTGTCACCAGCTCCAGTGGGCGGTCACCAGTGTTCTTAGTGTGTCACCAGCTCCAGTGGGCGGTCACCAGTGTTCTTGGTGTGTCACCAGCTCCAGTGGGCGGTCACCAGTGTGCTTCATGTGTCACCAGCTCCAGTGGGCGGTCACCAGTGTTCTTAGTGTGTCACCAGCTCCAGTGGGCGGTCACCAGTGTTCTTAGTGTGTCACCAGCTCCAGTGGGCAGTCACCAGTGTGCTTCATGTGTCACCAGCTCCAGTGGGCGGTCACCAGTGTTCTTAGTGTGTCACCAGCTCCAGTGGGCGGTCACCAGTGTTCTTAGTGTGTCACAGGCTCCAGTGGGCGGTCACCAGTGTTCTTAGTGTGTCACCAGCTCCAGTGGGCGGTCACCAGTGTTCTTAGTGTGTCACCAGCTCCAGTGGGCAGTCACCAGTGTTCTTAGTGTGTCACCAGCTCCAATGGGCGGTCACCAGTGTTCTTAGTGTGTCACCAGCTCCAGTGGGCGGTCACCAGTGTGCTTCATGTGTCACCAGCTACAGTGGGCGGTCACCAGTGTTCTTCATGTGTCACCAGCTCCAGTGGGCAGTCACCAGTGTGCTTCATGTGTCACCAGCTCCAGTGGGCTGTCACCAGTGTTCTTAGTGTGTCACCAGCTCCAGTGGGCGGTCACCAGTGTGCTTCATGTGTCACCAGCTCCAGTGGGCGGTCACCAGTGTTCTTAGTGTGTCACAGGCTCCAGTGGGCGGTCACCAGTGTTCTTAGTGTGTCACCAGCTCCAGTGGGCAGTCACCAGTGTGCTTCATGTGTCACCAGCTCCAGTGGGCGGTCACCAGTGTTCTTAGTGTGTCACCAGCTCCAGTGGGCAGTCACCAGTGTTCTTAGTGTGTCACCAGCTCCAGTGGGCGGTCACCAGTGTTCTTAGTGTGTCACCAGCTCCAGTGGGCAGTCACCAGTGTGCTTCATGTGTCACCAGCTTCAGTGGGCGGTCACCAGGGTTCTTAGTGTGTCACCAGCTCCAGTGGGCGGTCACCAGTGTTCTTCATGTGTCACCAGCTCCAGTGGGCGGTCACCAGTGTTCTTAGTGTGTCACCAGCTCCAGTGGGCGGTCACCAGTGTGCTTCATGTGTCACCAGCTCCAGTGGGCAGTCACCAGTGTTCATAGTGTGTCACCAGCTCCAGTGGGCAGTCACCAGTGTTCTTAGTGTGTCACCAGCTCCAGTGGGCTGTCACCAGTGTTTGTCGGAAAATTCGACACCATTTAATATATCATACAGATAATAGCTGTATTGTATACACAAGTTATCCATTGAAAACGTAACTTGTAGTGGAATTACCGTCTAAAGAAAACGGGATATCATCACCACATACTATTATATTCCCCACCTATTATGGTGGGAATTATTTTTAAATACATTAGTCTTTGGACTTTACCATCATAAAAACATCTTATATAAATTAACTTAATTATCAATATTAAAGTAGAGTAAATGTGACCCTTTTATCACTTTCCGTCATCTGGACAAAGTAAGCCAGGCGTCAGTGGAGGAAGGAGGGCAGCCATTGTTGTGTCACATCCGAGACGCGTGGAGCAAATTCGGCTCCTATCATATCTGGACAATGTCGGCCAGGCGTTAATAGTATGGAGTGTTAGATGCAGCCATTGTTGATACTAGACCAGAGGCTCACGGGAGCAAATTCGGCTCCTGTTAATTTTACTTGGACGAAGTGTTATGGAAACCAGTGGTGTACCATTATCACACGCTGTCAACAAATTCAAGTTAAGTGTTCTTTCCGAAACCCATGTATCTTCATTTATGGCCATTAATGTCATTATATAGGGTGAACCAGTTAGAGCACGACATAGCCTCAAACTAAAGGTAATTAAGCCAGGTCTTTATTGTTCCATGTATAGTGTTTTCTCTGATATAACTTGTCATATATAGGATTCTGGCTTTACAGCTAGCGCCCTTTTGACAGGTCAAGACGAGGAAGCAAGGACTTTGTGCACCAGTTACTGGGTGATGGAAGCTACCTCAAAGAGGATAATTTGGTGTCTACACCCTAGTTATACCTGGTGGACTAACCTGCTGTACTATAAGATAAGGAACCTCTTCAATGTATGTAGTCTATTACTGTAGTTTGATTGGCTGCATATAAATTAATTTAATAAACCCCCGTAATGTGTAGAGGATCGATTTGTGAGATTAAGAGATTATTGCAGAAATACAGTCCACTCATCATTATACAAATTGCTATCGAAGTATATAAATTAACGTAAATATAAATTCATATAAATTAAATAAATATAAATCTCACAGATCGGTTCCCACAGTGTTCTTAGTGTGTCACCAGTTCCAGTGGGCGGTCACCAGTGTGCTTCATGTGTCACCAGCTCCAGTGGGCGGTCACCAGTGTGCTTCATGTGTCACCAGCTCCAGTGGGCGGTCACCAGTGTTCTTAGTGTGTCACCAGCTCCAGTGGGCAGTCACCAGTGTTCTTAGTGTGTCACCAGCTCCAGTGGGCAGTCACCAGTGTTCTTAGTGTGTCACCAGCTCCAGTGGGCGGTCACCAGTGTTCTTAGTTTGTCACCCGCTTCAGTGGGCGGTCACCAGTGTTCTTGGTGTGTCACCAGCTCCAGTGGGCGGTCACCAGTGTGCTTCATGTGTCACCAGCTCCAGTGGGCGGTCACCAGTGTTCTTAGTGTGTCACCAGCTCCAGTGGGCAGTCACCAGTGTTCTTAGTGTGTCACCAGCTCCAGTGGGCAGTCACCAGTGTTCTTAGTGTGTCACCAGCTCCAGTGGGCAGTCACCAGTGTTCTTAGTGTGTCACCAGCTCCAGTGGGCGGTCACCAGTGTTCTTAGTGTGTCACCAGCTCCAGTGGGCAGTCACCAGTGTTCTTAGTGTGTCACCAGCTCCAGTGGGCGGTCACCAGTGTTCTTAGTGTGTCACCAGCTCCAATGGGCGGTCACCAGTGTTCTTAGTGTGTCACCAGCTCCAGTGGGCAGTCACCAGTGTTCTTATTGTGTCACCAGCTCTAGTGGGCGGTCACAAGTGTTCTTAGTGTGTCACCAGCTCCAGTGGGCGGTCACCAGTGTTCTTAGTGTGTCACTAGCTCCAGTGGGCAGTCACCAGTGTTCTTAGTGTGTCACCAGCTCCAGTGGGCGGTCACCAGTGTTCTTAGTGTGTCACCAGCTCCAGTGGGCGGTCACCAGTGTTCTTAGTGTGTCACCAGCTCCAGTGGGCGGTCACCAGTGTTCTTAGTGTGTCACCAGCTCCAGTGGGCAGTCACCAGTGTTCTTAGTGTGTCACCAGCTCCAGTGGGCGGTCACCAGTGTTCTTAGTGTGTCACCAGCTCCAGTGGGCGGTCACCAGTGTGCTTCATGTGTCACCAGCTCCAGTGGGCGGTCACCAATGTGCTTCATGTGTCACCAGCTCCAGTGGGCGGTCACCAGTGTGCTTCATGTGTCACCAGCTCCAGTGGGCTGTCACCAGTGTTCTTAGTGTGTCACCAGCTTCAGTGGGTTGTCACCAGTGTTCTTAGTGTGTCACCAGCTCCAGTGGGCGGTCACCAGTGTGCTTCATGTGTCACCAGCTCCAATGGGCTGTCACCAGTGTTCTTAGTGTGTCACCAGCTTCAGTGGGCGGTCACCAGTGTTCTTAGTGTGTCACCAGCTCCAGTGGGCGGTCACCAGTGTGCTTTACGTGTCACCAGCTCCAGTGGGCGGTCACCAGTGTGCTTCATGTGTCACCAGCTCCAGTGGGCGGTCACCAGTGTGCTTCATGTGTCACCAGCTCCAGTGGGCGGTCACCAGTGTTCTTAGTGTGTCACCAGCTCCAGTGGGCAGTCACCAGTGTTCTTAGTGTGTCACCAGCTCCAGTGGGCAGTCACCAGTGTTCTTAGTGTGTCACCAGCTCCAGTGGGCAGTCACCAGTGTTCTTAGTGTGTCACCAGCTCCAGTGGGCAGTCACCAGTGTTCTTAGTGTGTCACCAGCTCCAGTGGGCGGTCACCAGTGTGCTTCATGTGTCACCAGCTCCAGTGGGCGGTCACCAGTGTTCTTAGTGTGTCACCAGCTCCTGTGGGCGGTCACCAGTGTTCTTGGTGTGTCACCAGCTCCAGTGGGCGGTCACCAGTGTGCTTCATGTGTCACCAGCTCCAGTGGGCGGTCACCAGTGTTCTTAGTGTGTCACCAGCTCCAGTGGGCGGTCACCAGTGTTCTTAGTGTGTCACCAGCTCCAGTGGGCAGTCACCAGTGTGCTTCATGTGTCACCAGCTCCAGTGGGCGGTCACCAGTGTTCTTAGTGTGTCACCAGCTCCAGTGGGCGGTCACCAGTGTTCTTAGTGTGTCACAGGCTCCAGTGGGCGGTCACCAGTGTTCTTAGTGTGTCACCAGCTCCAGTGGGCGGTCACCAGTGTTCTTAGTGTGTCACCAGCTCCAGTGGGCAGTCACCAGTGTTCTTAGTGTGTCACCAGCTACAGTGGGCGGTCACCAGTGTTCTTCATGTGTCACCAGCTCCAGTGGGCAGTCACCAGTGTGCTTCATGTGTCACCAGCTCCAGTGGGCTGTCACCAGTGTTCTTAGTGTGTCACCAGCTCCAGTGGGCGGTCACCAGTGTGCTTCATGTGTCACCAGCTCCAGTGGGCGGTCACCAGTGTTCTTAGTGTGTCACAGGCTCCAGTGGGCGGTCACCAGTGTTCTTAGTGTGTCACCAGCTCCAGTGGGCAGTCACCAGTGTGCTTCATGTGTCACCAGCTCCAGTGGGCGGTCACCAGTGTTCTTAGTGTGTCACCAGCTCCAGTGGGCAGTCACCAGTGTTCTTAGTGTGTCACCAGCTCCAGTGGGCGGTCACCAGTGTTCTTAGTGTGTCACCAGCTCCAGTGGGCAGTCACCAGTGTGCTTCATGTGTCACCAGCTTCAGTGGGCGGTCACCAGGGTTCTTAGTGTGTCACCAGCTCCAGTGGGCGGTCACCAGTGTTCTTCATGTGTCACCAGCTCCAGTGGGCGGTCACCAGTGTTCTTAGTGTGTCACCAGCTCCAGTGGGCGGTCACCAGTGTGCTTCATGTGTCACCAGCTCCAGTGGGCAGTCACCAGTGTTCTTAGTGTGTCACCAGCTCCAGTGGGCAGTCACCAGTGTTCTTAGTGTGTCACCAGCTCCAGTGGGCAGTCACCAGTGTTTGTCGGAAAATTCGACACCATTTAATATATCATACAGATAATAGCTGTATTGTATACACAAGTTATCCATAGAAAACGTAACTTGTAGTGGAATTACCGTCTAAAGAAAACGGGATATCATCACCACATACTATTATATTCCCCACCTATTATGGTGGGAATTATTTTTAAATACATTAGTCTTTGGACTTTACCATCATAAAAACATCTTATATAAATTAACTTAATTATCAATATTAAAGTAGAGTAAATGTGACCCTTTTATCACTTTCCGTCATCTGGACAAAGTAAGCCAGGCGTCAGTGGAGGAAGGAGGGCAGCCATTGTTGTGTCACATCCGAGACGCGTGGAGCAAATTCGGCTCCTATCATATCTGGACAATGTCGGCCAGGCGTCAATAGTATGGAGTGTTAGATGCAGCCATTGTTGATACTAGACCAGAGGCTCACGGGAGCAAATTCGGCTCCTGTTAATTTTACTTGGACGAAGTGTTATGGAAACCAGTGGTGTACCATTATCACACGCTGTCAACAAATTCAAGTTAAGTGTTCTTTCCGAAACCCATGTATCTTCATTTATGGCCATTAATGTCATTATATAGGGTGAGCCAGTTAGAGCACGACATAGCCTCAAACTAAAGGTAATTAAGCCAGGTCTTTATTGTTCCATGTATAGTGTTTTCTCTGATATAACTTGTCATATATAGGATTCTGGCTTTACAGCTAGCGCCCTTTTGACAGGTCAAGACGAGGAAGCAAGGACTTTGTGCACCAGTTACTGGGTGATGGAAGCTACCTCAAAGAGGATAATTTGGTGTCTACACCCTAGTTATACCTGGTGGACTAACCTGCTGTACTATAAGATAAGGAACCTCTTCAATGTATGTAGTCTATTACTGTAGTTTGATTGGCTGCATATAAATTAATTTAATAAACCCCCGTAATGTGTAGAGGATCGATTTGTGAGATTAAGAGATTATCGCAGAAATACAGTCCACTCATCATTATACAAATTGCTATCGAAGTATATAAATTAACGTAAATATAAATTCATATAAATTAAATAAATATAAATCTCACAGGTCGGTTCCCACAGTGTTCTTAGTGTGTCACCAGTTCCAGTGGGCGGTCACCAGTGTGCTTCATGTGTCACCAGCTCCAGTGGGCGGTCACCAGTGTGCTTCATGTGTCACCAGCTCCAGTGGGCGGTCACCAGTGTTCTTAGTGTGTCACCAGCTCCAGTGGGCAGTCACCAGTGTTCTTAGTGTGTCACCAGCTCCAGTGGGCAGTCACCAGTGTTCTTAGTGTGTCACCAGCTCCAGTGGGCGGTCACCAGTGTTCTTAGTTTGTCACCCGCTTCAGTGGGCGGTCACCAGTGTTCTTGGTGTGTCACCAGCTCCAGTGGGCGGTCACCAGTGTGCTTCATGTGTCACCAGCTCCAGTGGGCGGTCACCAGTGTTCTTAGTGTGTCACCAGCTCCAGTGGGCTGTCACCAGTGTTCTTAGTGTGTCACCAGCTCCAGTGGGCAGTCACCAGTGTTCTTAGTGTGTCACCAGCTCCAGTGGGCGGTCACCAGTGTTCTTAGTGTGTCACCAGCTCCAGTGGGCGGTCACCAGTGTTCTTAGTGTGTCACCAGCTCCAGTGGGCGGTCACCAGTGTGCTTCATGTGTCACCAGCTCCAGTGGGCGGTCACCAGTGTTCTTAGTGTGTCACCAGCTCCAGTGGGCGGTCACCAGTGTTCTTAGTGTGTCACCAGCTCCATTGGGCGGTCACAAGTGTTCTTAGTGTGTCACCAGCTCCAGTGAGCGGTCACCAGTGTTCTTAGTGTGTCACCAGCTCCAGTGGGCAGTCACCAGTGTTCTTAGTGTGTCACCAGCTCCATTGGGCGGTCACAAGAGTTCTTAGTGTGTCACCAGCTCCATTGGGCAGTCACCAGTGTTCTTAGTGTGTCACCAGCTCCAGTGGGCAGTCACCAGTGTTCTTAGTGTGTCACCAGCTCCAGTGGGTGGTCACCAGTGTGCTTCATGTGTCACCAGCTCCAGTGGGCGGTCACCAGTGTTCTTAGTGTGTCACCAGCTCCAGTGGGCGGTCACCAGTGTGCTTCATGTGTCACCAGCTCCAGTGGGCGGTCACCAGTGTTCTTAGTGTGTCACCAGCTCCAGTGGGCAGTCACCAGTGTTTTTAGTGTGTCACCAGCTCCAGTGGGCAGTCACCAGTGTTCTTAGTGTGTCACCAGCTCCAGTGGGCGGTCACCAGTGTGCTTCATGTGTCATCAGCTCCAGTGGGCGGTCACCAGTGTTCTTAGTGTGTCACCAGCTCCAGTGGGCGGTCACCAGTGTTCTTAGTGTGTCACAGGCTCCAGTGGGCGGTCACCAGTGTTCTTAGTGTGTCACCAGCTCCAGTGGGCGGTCACCAGTGTTCTTAGTGTGTCACCAGCTCCAGTGGGCAGTCACCAGTGTTCTTAGTGTGTCACCAGCTCCAATGGGCGGTCACCAGTGTTCTTAGTGTGTCACCAGCTCCATTGGGCGGTCACAAGTGTTCTTAGTGTGTCACCAGCTCCATTGGGCAGTCACCAGTGATCTTAGTGTGTCACCAGCTCCAGTGGGCAGTCACCAGTGTTCTTAGTGTGTCACCAGCTCCAGTGGGCGGTCACCAGTGTGCTTCATGTGTCACCAGCTCCAGTGGGCGGTCACCAGTGTTCTTTGTGTGTCACCAGCTCCAGTGGGCGGTCACCAGTGTGCTTCATGTGTCACCAGCTCCAGTGGGCGGTCACCAGTGTGCTTCATGTGTCACCAGCTCCTGTGGGCGGTCACCAGTGTGCTTCATGTGTCACCAGCTCCAGTGGGCGGTCACCAGTGTTCTTAGTGTGTCACCAGCTCCAGTGGGCAGTCACCAGTGTTCTTAGTGTGTCACCAGCTCCAGTGGGCAGTCACCAGTGTTCTTAGTGTGTCACCAGCTCCAGTGGGCAGTCACCAGTGTTCTTAGTGTGTCACCAGCTCCAGTGGGCGGTCACCAGTGTGCTTCATGTGTCACCAGCTCCAGTGGGCGGTCACCAGTGTTCTTAGTGTGTCACCAGCTCCAGTGGGCGGTCACTAGTGTTCTTAGTGTGTCACCAGCTCCAGTGGGCGGTCACCAGTGTTCTTAGTGTGTCACCAGCTCCAGTGGGCGATCACCAGTGTTCTTAGTGTGTCACCAGCTCCAGTGGGCGGTCACCAGTGTTCTTAGTGTGTCACCAGCTCCAGTGGGCGGTCACGAGTGTGCTTCATGTGTCACCAGCTCCAGTGGGCGGTCACCAGTGTGCTTCATGTGTCACCAGCTCCAATGGGCTGTCACCAGTGTTCTTAGTGTGTCACCAGCTTCAGTGGGCGGTCACCAGTGTTCTTAGTGTGTCACCAGCTCCAGTGGGCGGTCACCAGTGTGCTTCACGTGTCACCAGCTCCAGTGGGCGGTCACCAGTGTGCTTCATGTGTCACCAGCTCCAGTGGGCGGTCACCAGTGTGCTTCATGTATCACCAGCTCCAGTGGGCGGTCACCAGTGTTCTTAGTGTGTCACCAGCTCCAGTGGGCAGTCACCAGTGTTCTTGGTGTGTCACCAGCTCCAGTCGGCAGTCACCAGTGTTCTTAGTGTGTCACCAGCTCCAGTGGGCTGTCACCAGTGTTCTTATTGTGTCACCAGCTCCAGTGGGCGGTCACCAGTGTGCTTCATGTGTCACCAGCTCCAGTGGGCAGTCACCAGTGTTCTTAGTGTGACACCAGCTCCAGGGGGCAGTCACCAGTGTTCTTAGTGTGTCACCAGCTCCAGTGGGCTGTCACCAGTGTTCTTAGTGTGTCACCAGCTCCAGTGGGCGGTCACCAGTGTGCTTCATGTGTCACCAGCTCCAGTGGGCGGTCACCAGTGTTCTTAGTGTGTCACCAGCTCCAGGGGGCAGTCACCAGTGTTCTTAGTGTGTCACCAGCTCCAGTGGGCGGTCACCAGTGTTCTTAGTGTGTCACCAGCTCCAGTGGGCGGTCACCAGTGTTCTTAGTGTGTCACCAGCTCCAGTGGGCAGTCACCAGTGTTCTTAGTGTGTCACCAGCTCCAGTGTGCGGTCACCAGTGTTCTTAGTGTGTCACCAGCTCCAGTGGGCGGTCACCAGTGTGCTTCATGTGTCACCAGCTCCAGTGGGCGGTCACCAGTGTTCTTAGTGTGTCACCAGCTCCAGTGGGCGGTCACCAGTGTTCTTAGTGTGTCACCAGCTCCAGTGGGCAGTCACCAGTGTTCTTAGTGTGTCACCAGCTCCAGTGGGCGGTCACCAGTGTGCTTCATGTGTCACCAGCTCCAGTGGGCGGTCACCAGTGAGCTTCATGTGTCACCAGCTCCAGTGGGCTGTCACCAGTGTTCTTAGTGTGTCACCAGCTCCAGTGGGCGGTCACCAGTGTTCTTAGTGTGTTACCAGCTCCAGTGGGCGGTCACCAGTGTTCTTAGTGTGTCACCAGCTTCAGTGGGAGGTCACCAGTGTTCTTAGTGTGTCACCAGCTCCAGTGGGCGGTCACCAGTGTTCTTGGTGTGTCACCAGCTCCAGTGGGCAGTCACCAGTGTTCTTAGTGTGTCACCAGCTCCAGTGGGCAGTCACCAGTGTTCTTAGTGTGTCACCAGCTCCAGTGGGCGGTCACCAGTGTTCTTAGTGTGTCACCAGCTCCAGTGGGCAGTCACCAGTGTTCTTAGTGTGTCACCAGCTCCAGTGGGCGGTCACCAGTGTTCTTAGTGTGTCACCAGCTCCAATGGGCGGTCACCAGTGTTCTTAGTGTGTCACCAGCTCCAGTGGGCAGTCACCAGTGTTCTTATTGTGTCACCAACTCTAGTGGGCGGTCACAAGTGTTCTTAGTGTGTCACCAGCTCCAGTGGGCGGTCACCAGTGTTCTTAGTGTGTCACCAGCTCCAGTGGGCAGTCACCAGTGTTCTTAGTGTGTCACCAGCTCCAGTGGGCGGTCACCAGTGTTCTTAGTGTGTCACCAGCTCCAGTGGGCGGTCACCAGTGTTCTTAGTGTGTCACCAGCTCCAGTGGGCGGTCACCAGTGTTCTTAGTGTGTCACCAGCTCCAGTGGGCAGTCACCAGTGTTCTTAGTGTGTCACCAGCTCCAGTGGGCGGTCACCAGTGTTCTTAGTGTGTCACCAGCTCCAGTAGGCGGTCACCAGTGTGCTTCATGTGTCACCAGCTCCAGTGGGCGGTCACCAATGTGCTTCATGTGTCACCAGCTCCAGTGGGCGGTCACCAGTGTGCTTCATGTGTCACCAGCTCCAGTGGGCTGTCACCAGTGTTCTTAGTGTGTCACCAGCTTCAGTGGGTTGTCACCAGTGTTCTTAGTGTGTCACCAGCTCCAGTGGGCGGTCACCAGTGTGCTTCATGTGTCACCAGCTCCAATGGGCTGTCACCAGTGTTCTTAGTGTGTCACCAGCTTCAGTGGGCGGTCACCAGTGTTCTTAGTGTGTCACCAGCTCCAGTGGGCGGTCACCAGTGTGCTTCACGTGTCACCAGCTCCAGTGGGCGGTCACCAGTGTGCTTCATGTGTCACCAGCTCCAGTGGGCGGTCACCAGTGTGCTTCATGTGTCACCAGCTCCAGTGGGCGGTCACCAGTGTTCTTAGTGTGTCACCAGCTCCAGTGGGCAGTCACCAGTGTTCTTAGTGTGTCACCAGCTCCAGTGGGCAGTCACCAGTGTTCTTAGTGTGTCACCAGCTCCAGTGGGCAGTCACCAGTGTTCTTAGTGTGTCACCAGCTCCAGTGGGCAGTCACCAGTGTTCTTAGTGTGTCACCAGCTCCAGTGGGCGGTCACCAGTGTGCTTCATGTGTCACCAGCTCCAGTGGGCGGTCACCAGTGTTCTTAGTGTGTCACCAGCTCCAGTGGGCGGTCACCAGTGTTCTTGGTGTGTCACCAGCTCCAGTGGGCGGTCACCAGTGTGCTTCATGTGTCACCAGCTCCAGTGG
The DNA here is from genome assembly GCF_040958095.1 of Procambarus clarkii. Lineage (NCBI taxonomy): Eukaryota > Metazoa > Arthropoda > Malacostraca > Decapoda > Cambaridae > Procambarus > Procambarus clarkii. The sequence continues at coordinate 35,775,551 of NC_091200.1, forward strand.
GCGGTCACCAGTGTTCTTAGTGTGTCACCAGCTCCAGTGGGCGGTCACCAGTGTTCTTAGTGTGTCACCAGCTCCAGTGGGCAGTCACCAGTGTGCTTCATGTGTCACCAGCTCCAGTGGGCGGTCACCAGTGTTCTTAGTGTGTCACCAGCTCCAGTGGGCGGTCACCAGTGTTCTTAGTGTGTCACAGGCTCCAGTGGGCGGTCACCAGTGTTCTTAGTGTGTCACCAGCTCCAGTGGGCAGTCACCAGTGTTCTTAGTGTGTCACCAGCTCCAGTGGGCAGTCACCAGTGTTCTTAGTGTGTCACCAGCTCCAATGGGCGGTCACCAGTGTTCTTAGTGTGTCACCAGCTCCAGTGGGCGGTCACCAGTGTTCTTAGTGTGTCACCAGCTCCAGTGGGCAGTCACCAGTGTTCTTAGTGTGTCACCAGCTCCAGTGGGCGGTCACCAGTGTTCTTAGTGTGTCACCAGCTCCAGTAGGCGGTCACCAGTGTGCTTCATGTGTCACCAGCTCCAGTGGGCGGTCACCAATGTGCTTCATGTGTCACCAGCTCCAGTGGGCGGTCACCAGTGTGCTTCATGTGTCACCAGCTCCAGTGGGCTGTCACCAGTGTTCTTAGTGTGTCACCAGCTTCAGTGGGTTGTCACCAGTGTTCTTAGTGTGTCACCAGCTCCAGTGGGCGGTCACCAGTGTGCTTCATGTGTCACCAGCTCCAATGGGCTGTCACCAGTGTTCTTAGTGTGTCACCAGCTTCAGTGGGCGGTCACCAGTGTTCTTAGTGTGTCACCAGCTCCAGTGGGCGGTCACCAGTGTGCTTCACGTGTCACCAGCTCCAGTGGGCGGTCACCAGTGTGCTTCATGTGTCACCAGCTCCAGTGGGCGGTCACCAGTGTGCTTCATGTGTCACCAGCTCCAGTGGGCGGTCACCAGTGTTCTTAGTGTGTCACCAGCTCCAGTGGGCAGTCACCAGTGTTCTTAGTGTGTCACCAGCTCCAGTGGGCAGTCACCAGTGTTCTTAGTGTGTCACCAGCTCCAGTGGGCAGTCACCAGTGTTCTTAGTGTGTCACCAGCTCCAGTGGGCAGTCACCAGTGTTCTTAGTGTGTCACCAGCTCCAGTGGGCGGTCACCAGTGTGCTTCATGTGTCACCAGCTCCAGTGGGCGGTCACCAGTGTTCTTAGTGTGTCACCAGCTCCAGTGGGCGGTCACCAGTGTTCTTGGTGTGTCACCAGCTCCAGTGGGCGGTCACCAGTGTGCTTCATGTGTCACCAGCTCCAGTGGGCGGTCACCAGTGTTCTTAGTGTGTCACCAGCTCCAGTGGGCGGTCACCAGTGTTCTTAGTGTGTCACCAGCTCCAGTGGGCAGTCACCAGTGTGCTTCATGTGTCACCAGCTCCAGTGGGCGGTCACCAGTGTTCTTAGTGTGTCACCAGCTCCAGTGGGCGGTCACCAGTGTTCTTAGTGTGTCACAGGCTCCAGTGGGCGGTCACCAGTGTTCTTAGTGTGTCACCAGCTCCAGTGGGCAGTCACCAGTGTTCTTAGTGTGTCACCAGCTCCAGTGGGCAGTCACCAGTGTTCTTAGTGTGTCACCAGCTCCAATGGGCGGTCACCAGTGTTCTTAGTGTGTCACCAGCTCCAGTGGGCGGTCACCAGTGTGCTTCATGTGTCACCAGCTACAGTGGGCGGTCACCAGTGTTCTTCATGTGTCACCAGCTCCAGTGGGCAGTCACCAGTGTGCTTCATGTGTCACCATCTCCAGTGGGCTGTCACCAGTGTTCTTAGTGTGTCACCAGCTCCAGTGGGCGGTCACCAGTGTTCTTAGGGTGTCACCAGCTCCAGTGGGCGGTCACCAGTGTTCTTAGTGTGTCACCAGCTCCAGTGGGCAGTCACCAGTGTGCTTCATGTGTCACCAGCTCCAGTGGGCGGTCACCAGTGTTCTTAGTGTGTCACAGGCTCCAGTGGGCGGTCACCAGTGTTCTTAGTGTGTCACCAGCTCCAGTGGGCAGTCACCAGTGTGCTTCATGTGTCACCAGCTCCAGTGGGCGGTCACCAGTGTTCTTAGTGTGTCACCAGCTCCAGTGGGCAGTCACCAGTGTTCTTAGGGTGTCACCAGCTCCAGTGGGCGGTCACCAGTGTTCTTAGTGTGTCACCAGCTCCAGTGGGCAGTCACCAGTGTGCTTCATGTGTCACCAGCTTCAGTGGGCGGTCACCAGGGTTCTTAGTGTGTCACCAGCTCCAGTGGGCGGTCACCAGTGTTCTTCATGTGTCACCAGCTCCAGTGGGCGGTCACCAGTGTTCTTAGTGTGTCACCAGCTCCAGTGGGCGGTCACCAGTGTGCTTCATGTGTCACCAGCTCCAGTGGGCAGTCACCAGTGTTCTTAGTGTGTCACCAGCTCCAGTGGGCAGTCACCAGTGTTCTTAGTGTGTCACCAGCTCCAGTGGGCAGTCACCAGTGTTTGTCGGAAAATTCGACACCATTTAATATATCATACAGATAATAGCTGTATTGTATACACAAGTTATCCATAGAAAACGTAACTTGTAGTGGAATTACCGTCTAAAGAAAACGGGATATCATCACCACATACTATTATATTCCCCACCTATTATGGTGGGAATTATTTTTAAATACATTAGTCTTTGGACTTTACCATCATAAAAACATCTTATATAAATTAACTTAATTATCAATATTAAAGTAGAGTAAATGTGACCCTTTTATCACTTTCCGTCATCTGGACAAAGTAAGCCAGGCGTCAGTGGAGGAAGGAGGGCAGCCATTGTTGTGTCACATCCGAGACGCGTGGAGCAAATTCGGCTCCTATCATATCTGGACAATGTCGGCCAGGCGTTAATAGTATGGAGTGTTAGATGCAGCCATTGTTGATACTAGACCAGAGGCTCACGGGAGCAAATTCGGCTCCTGTTAATTTTACTTGGACGAAGTGTTATGGAAACCAGTGGTGTACCATTATCACACGCTGTCAACAAATTCAAGTTAAGTGTTCTTTCCGAAACCCATGTATCTTCATTTATGGCCATTAATGTCATTATATAGGGTGAACCAGTTAGAGCACGACATAGCCTCAAACTAAAGGTAATTAAGCCAGGTCTTTATTGTTCCATGTATAGTGTTTTCTCTGATATAACTTGTCATATATAGGATTCTGGCTTTACAGCTAGCGCCCTTTTGACAGGTCAAGACGAGGAAGCAAGGACTTTGTGCACCAGTTACTGGGTGATGGAAGCTACCTGAAAGAGGATAATTTGGTGTCTACACCCTAGTTATACCTGGTGGACTAACCTGCTGTACTATAAGATAAGGAACCTCTTCAATGTATGTAGTCTATTACTGTAGTTTGATTGGCTGCATATAAATTAATTTAATAAACCCCCGTAATGTGTAGAGGATCGATTTGTGAGATTAAGAGATTATTGCAGAAATACAGTCCACTCATCATTATACAAATTGCTATCGAAGTATATAAATTAACGTAAATATAAATTCATATAAATTAAATAAATATAAATCTCACAGATCGGTTCCCACAGTGTTCTTAGTGTGTCACCAGTTCCAGTGGGCGGTCACCAGTGTGCTTCATGTGTCACCAGCTCCAGTGGGCGGTCACCAGTGTGCTTCATGTGTCACCAGCTCCAGTGGGCGGTCACCAGTGTTCTTAGTGTGTCACCAGCTCCAGTGGGCAGTCACCAGTGTTCTTAGTGTGTCACCAGCTCCAGTGGGCAGTCACCAGTGTTCTTAGTGTGTCACCAGCTCCAGTGGGCGGTCACCAGTGTTCTTAGTTTGTCACCCGCTTCAGTGGGCGGTCACCAGTGTTCTTGGTGTGTCACCAGCTCCAGTGGGCGGTCACCAGTGTGCTTCATGTGTCACCAGCTCCAGTGGGCGGTCACCAGTGTTCTTAGTGTGTCACCAGCTCCAGTGGGCAGTCACCAGTGTTCTTAGTGTGTCACCAGCTCCAGTGGGCAGTCACCAGTGTTCTTAGTGTGTCACCAGCTCCAGTGGGCAGTCACCAGTGTTCTTAGTGTGTCACCAGCTCCAGTGGGCGGTCACCAGTGTTCTTAGTGTGTCACCAGCTCTAGTGGGCGGTCACCAGTGTTCTTAGTGTGTCACCAGCTCCAGTGGGCGGTCACCAGTGTTCTTAGTGTGTCACCAGCTCCAATGGGCGGTCACCAGTGTTCTTAGTGTGTCACCAGCTCCAGTGGGCAGTCACCAGTGTTCTTATTGTGTCACCAGCTCTAGTGGGCGGTCACAAGTGTTCTTAGTGTGTCACCAGCTCCAGTGGGCGGTCACCAGTGTTCTTAGTGTGTCACCAGCTCCAGTGGGCAGTCACCAGTGTTCTTAGTGTGTCACCAGCTCCAGTGGGCGGTCACCAGTGTTCTTAGTGTGTCACCAGCTCCAGTGGGCGGTCACCAGTGTTCTTAGTGTGTCACCAGCTCCAGTGGGCGGTCACCAGTGTTCTTAGTGTGTCACCAGCTCCAGTGGGCAGTCACCAGTGTTCTTAGTGTGTCACCAGCCCCAGTGGGCGGTCACCAGTGTTCTTAGTGTGTCACCAGCTCCAGTGGGCGGTCACCAGTGTGCTTCATGTGTCACCAGCTCCAGTGGGTGGTCACCAATGTGCTTCATGTGTCACCAGCTCCAGTGGGCGGTCACCAGTGTGCTTCATGTGTCACCAGCTCCAGTGGGCTGTCACCAGTGTTCTTAGTGTGTCACCAGCTTCAGTGGGTTGTCACCAGTGTTCTTAGTGTGTCACCAGCTCCAGTGGGCGGTCACCAGTGTGCTTCATGTGTCACCAGCTCCAATGGGCTGTCACCAGTGTTCTTAGTGTGTCACCTGCTTCAGTGGGCGGTCACCAGTGTTCTTAGTGTGTCACCATCTCCAGTGGGCGGTCACCAGTGTGCTTCACGTGTCACCAGCTCCAGTGGGCGGTCACCAGTGTGCTTCATGTGTCACCAGCTCCAGTGGGCGGTCACCAGTGTGCTTCATGTGTCACCAGCTCCAGTGGGCGGTCACCAGTGTTCTTAGTGTGTCACCAGCTCCAGTGGGCAGTCACCAGTGTTCTTAGTGTGTCACCAGCTCCAGTGGGCAGTCACCAGTGTTCTTAGTGTGTCACCAGCTCCAGTGGGCAGTCACCAGTGTTCTTAGTGTGTCACCAGCTCCAGTGGGTAGTCACCAGTGTTCTTAGTGTGTCACCAGCTCCAGTGGGCGGTCACCAGTGTGCTTCATGTGTCACCAGCTCCAGTAGGCGGTCACCAGTGTTCTTAGTGTGTCACCAGCTCCAGTGGGCGGTCACCAGTGTTCTTGGTGTGTCACCAGCTCCAGTGGGCGGTCACCAGTGTGCTTCATGTGTCACCAGCTCCAGTGGGCGGTCACCAGTGTTCTTAGTGTGTCACCAGCTCCAGTGGGCGGTCACCAGTGTTCTTAGTGTGTCACCAGCTCCAGTGGGCAGTCACCAGTGTGCTTCATGTGTCACCAGCTCCAGTGGGCGGTCACCAGTGTTCTTAGTGTGTCACCAGCTCCAGTGGGCGGTCACCAGTGTTCTTAGTGTGTCACAGGCTCCAGTGGGCGGGCACCAGTGTTCTTAGTGTGTCACCAGCTCCAGTGGGCGGTTACCAGTGTTCTTAGTGTGTCACCAGCTCCAGTGGGCAGTCACCAGTGTTCTTAGTGTGTCACCAGCTCCAATGGGCGGTCACCAGTGTTCTTAGTGTGTCACCAGCTCCAGTGGGCGGTCACCAGTGTGCTTCATGTGTCACCAGCTACAGTGGGCGGTCACCAGTGTTCTTCATGTGTCACCAGCTCCAGTGGGCAGTCACCAGTGTGCTTCATGTGTCACCAGCTCCAGTGGGCTGTCACCAGTGTTCTTAGTGTGTCACGAGCTCCAGTGGGCGGTCACCAGTGTGCTTCATGTGTCACCAGCTCCAGTGGGCGGTCACCAGTGTTCTTAGTGTGTCACAGGCTCCAGTGGGCGGTCACCAGTGTTCTTAGTGTGTCACCAGCTCCAGTGGGCAGTCACCAGTGTGCTTCATGTGTCACCAGCTCCAGTGGGCGGTCACCAGTGTTCTTAGTGTGTCACCAGCTCCAGTGGGCAGTCACCAGTGTTCTTAGTGTGTCACCAGCTCCAGTGGGCGGTCACCAGTGTTCTTAGTGTGTCACCAGCTCCAGTGGGCAGTCACCAGTGTGCTTCATGTGTCACCAGCTTCAGTGGGCGGTCACCAGGGTTCTTAGTGTGTCACCAGCTCCAGTGGGCGGTCACCAGTGTTCTTCATGTGTCACCAGCTCCAGTGGGCGGTCACCAGTGTTCTTAGTGTGTCACCAGCTCCAGTGGGCGGTCACCAGTGTGCTTCATGTGTCACCAGCTCCAGTGGGCAGTCACCAGTGTTCTTAGTGTGTCACCAGCTCCAGTGGGCAGTCACCAGTGTTCTTAGTGTGTCACCAGCTCCAGTGGGCAGTCACCAGTGTTTGTCGGAAAATTCGACACCATTTAATATATCATACAGATAATAGCTGTATTGTATACACAAGTTATCCATAGAAAACGTAACTTGTAGTGGAATTACCGTCTAAAGAAAACGGGATATCATCACCACATACTATTATATTCCCCACCTATTATGGTGGGAATTATTTTTAAATACATTAGTCTTTGGACTTTACCATCATAAAAACATCTTATATAAATTAACTTAATTATCAATATTAAAGTAGAGTAAATGTGACCCTTTTATCACTTTCCGTCATCTGGACAAAGTAAGCCAGGCGTCAGTGGAGGAAGGAGGGCAGCCATTGTTGTGTCACATCCGAGACTCGTGGAGCAAATTCGGCTCCTATCATATCTGGACAATGTCGGCCAGGCGTCAATAGTATGGAGTGTTAGATGCAGCCATTGTTGATACTAGACCAGAGGCTCACGGGAGCAAATTCGGCTCCTGTTAATTTTACTTGGACGAAGTGTTATGGAAACCAGTGGTGTACCATTATCACACGCTGTCAACAAATTCAAGTTAAGTGTTCTTTCCGAAACCCATGTATCTTCATTTATGGCCATTAATGTCATTATATAGGGTGGACCAGTTAGAGCACGACATAGCCTCAAACTAAAGGTAATTAAGCCAGGTCTTTATTGTTCCATGTATAGTGTTTTCTCTGATATAACTTGTCATATATAGGATTCTGGCTTTACAGCTAGCGCCCTTTTGACAGGTCAAGACGAGGAAGCAAGGACTTTGTGCACCAGTTACTGGGTGATGGAAGCTACCTCAAAGAGGATAATTTGGTGTCTACACCCTAGTTATACCTGGTGGACTAACCTGCTGTACTATAAGATAAGGAACCTCTTCAATGTATGTAGTCTATAACTGTAGTTTGATTGGCTGCATATAAATTAATTTAATAAACCCCCGTAATGTGTAGAGGATCGATTTGTGAGATTAAGAGATTATTGCAGAAATACAGTCCACTCATCATTATACAAATTGCTATCGAAGTATATAAATTAACGTAAATATAAATTCATATAAATTAAATAAATATAAATCTCACAGGTCGGTTCCCACAGTGTTCTTAGTGTGTCACCAGTTCCAGTGGGCGGTCACCAGTGTGCTTCATGTGTCACCAGCTCCAGTGGGCGGTCACCAGTGTGCTTCATGTGTCACCAGCTCCAGTGGGCGGTCACCAGTGTTCTTAGTGTGTCACCAGCTCCAGTGGGCAGTCACCAGTGTTCTTAGTGTGTCACCAGCTCCAGTGGGCAGTCACCAGTGTTCTTAGTGTGTCACCAGCTCCAGTGGGCGGTCACCAGTGTTCTTAGTTTGTCACCCGCTTCAGTGGGCGGTCACCAGTGTTCTTGGTGTGTCACCAGCTCCAGTGGGCGGTCACCAGTGTGCTTCATGTGTCACCAGCTCCAGTGGGCGGTCACCAGTGTTCTTAGTGTGTCACCAGCTCCAGTGGGCTGTCACCAGTGTTCTTAGTGTGTCACCAGCTCCAGTGGGCAGTCACCAGTGTTCTTAGTGTGTCACCAGCTCCAGTGGGCGGTCACCAGTGTTCTTAGTGTGTCACCAGCTCCAGTGGGCGGTCACCAGTGTTCTTAGTGTGTCACCAGCTCCAGTGGGCGGTCACCAGTGTGCTTCATGTGTCACCAGCTCCAGTGGGCGGTCACCAGTGTTCTTAGTGTGTCACCAGCTCCAGTGGGCGGTCACCAGTGTTCTTAGTGTGTCACCAGCTCCATTGGGCGGTCACAAGTGTTCTTAGTGTGTCACCAGCTCCAGTGAGCGGTCACCAGTGTTCTTAGTGTGTCACCAGCTCCAGTGTGCAGTCACCAGTGTTCTTAGTGTGTCACCAGCTCCATTGGGCGGTCACAAGAGTTCTTAGTGTGTCACCAGCTCCATTGGACAGTCACCAGTGTTCTTAGTGTGTCACCAGCTCCAGTGGGCAGTCACCAGTGTTCTTAGTGTGTCACCAGCTCCAGTGGGCGGTCACCAGTGTTCTTAGTGTGTCACCAGCTCCAGTGGGCGGTCACCAGTGTTCTTAGTGTGTCACCAGCTCCAGTGGGCGGTCACCAGTGTTCTTAGTGTGTCACCAGCTCCAGTGGGCAGTCACCAGTGTTCTTAGTGTGTCACCAGCTCCAGTGGGTGGTCACCAGTGTTCTTAGTGTGTCACCAGCTCCAGTGGGCGGTCACCAGTGTGCTTCATGTGTCACCAGCTCCAGTGGGCGGTCACCAATGTGCTTCATGTGTCACCAGCTCCAGTGGGCGGTCACCAGTGTGCTTCATGTGTCACCAGCTCCAGTGGGCTGTCACCAGTGTTCTTAGTGTGTCACCAGCTTCAGTGGGTTGTCACCAGTGTTCTTAGTGTGTCACCAGCTCCAGTGGGCGGTCACCAGTGTGCTTCATGTGTCACCAGCTCCAATGGGCTGTCACCAGTGTTCTTAGTGTGTCACCAGCTTCAGTGGGCGGTCACCAGTGTTCTTAGTGTGTCACCAGCTCCATTGGGCGGTCACAAGTGTTCTTAGTGTGTCACCAGCTCCATTGGGCAGTCACCAGTGTACTTAGTGTGTCACCAGCTCCAGTGGGCAGTCACCAGTGTTCTTAGTGTGTCACCAGCTCCAGTGGGCGGTCACCAGTGTGCTTCATGTGTCACCAGCTCCAGTGGGCGGTCACCAGTGTTCTTAGTGTGTCACCAGCTCCAGTGGGCGGTCACCAGTGTGCTTCATGTGTCACCAGCTCCAGTGGGCGGTCACCAGTGTGCTTCATGTGTCACCAGCTCCTGTGGGCGGTCACCAGTGTGCTTCATGTGTCACCAGCTCCAGTGGGCGGTCACCAGTGTTCTTAGTGTGTCACCAGCTCCAGTGGGCAGTCACCAGTGTTCTTAGTGTGTCACCAGCTCCAGTGGGCAGTCACCAGTGTTCTTAGTGTGTCACCAGCTCCAGTGGGCAGTCACCAGTGTTCTTAGTGTGTCACCAGCTCCAGTGGGCGGTCACCAGTGTGCTTCATGTGTCACCAGCTCCAGTGGGCGGTCACCAGTGTTCTTAGTGTGTCACCAGCTCCAGTGGGCGGTCACTAGTGTTCTTAGTGTGTCACCAGCTCCAGTGGGCGGTCACCAGTGTTCTTAGTGTGTCACCAGCTCCAGTGGGCGATCACCAGTGTTCTTAGTGTGTCACCAGCTCCAGTGGGCGGTCACCAGTGTTCTTAGTGTGTCACCAGCTCCAGTGGGCGGTCACGAGTGTGCTTCATGTGTCACCAGCTCCAGTGGGCGGTCACCAGTGTGCTTCATGTGTCACCAGCTCCAGTGGGGAGTCACCAGTGTGCTTCATGTGTCACCAGCTCCAGTGGGCGGTCACAAGTGTTCTTAGTGTGTCACCAGCTCCAGTGGGCAGTCACCAGTGTTCTTAGTGTGTCACCAGCTCCAGTGGTCGGTCACCAGTGTGCTTCATGTGTCACCAGCTCCAGTGGGCGGTCACCAGTGTTCTTAGTGTGTCACCAGCTCCAGTGGGCGGTCACCATTGCTCTTAGTGTGTCACCAGCTCCAGTGGGCAGTCACCAGTGTTCTTAGTGTGTCACCAGCTCCAGTGGGCGGTCACCAGTGTTCTTCATGTGTCACCAGCTCCAGTGGGCGGTCACCAGTGTTCTTAGTGTTTCACCAGCTCCTGTGGGCGGTCACCAGTGTTCTTAGTGTGTCACCAGCTCCAGTGGGCAGTCACCAGTGTTCTTAGTGTGTCACCAGCTCTAGTGGGCAGTCACCAGTGTTCTTAGTGTGTCACCAGCTCCAGTGGGCGGTCACCAGTGTTCTTAGTGTGTCACCAGCTCCAGTGGGCGGTCACCAGTGTTCTTAGTGTGTCACCAGCTCCAGTGGGCGGTCACCAGTGTTCTTGGTGTGTCACCAGTTCCAGTGGGCGGTCACCAGTGTGCTTCATGTGTCACCAGCTCCAGTGGGCGGTCACCAGTGTGCTTCATGTGTCACCAGCTCCAGTGGGCGGTCACCAGTGTGCTTCATGTGTCACCAGCTCCAGTGGGCGGTCACCAGTGTTCTTAGTGTGTCACCAGCTCCAGTGGGCGGTCACCAGTGTTCTTAGTGTGTCACCAGCTCCAGTGGGCAGTCATCAGTGTTCTTAGTGTGTCACCAGCTCCAGTGGGCAGTCACCAGTGTTCTTAGTGTGTCACCAGCTCCAGTGGGCGGTCACCAGTGTTCTTAGTGTGTCACCAGCTCCAGTGGGCGGTCACCAGTGTTCTTAGTGTGTCACCAGCTCCAGTGGGCAGTCATCAGTGTTCTTAGTGTGTCACCAGCTCCAGTGGGCAGTCACCAGTGTTCTTAGTGTGTTACCAGCTCCAGTGGGCGGTCACCAGTGTTCTTAGTGTGTCACCAGCTCCAGTGGGCAGTCACCAGTGTTCTTAGTGTGTCACCAGCTCCAGTGGGCAGTCACCAGTGTTCTTAGTGTGTCACCAGCTCCAGTGGGCAGTCACCAGTGTTCTTAGTGTGTCACCAGCTCCAGTGGGCGGTCAACAGTGTGCTTCATGTGTCACCAGCTCCAGTGGGCGGTCACCAGTGTTCTTAGTGTGTCACCAGCTCCAGTGGGCAGTCACCAGTGTTCTTAGTGTGTCACCAGCTCCAGTGGGCGGTCACCAGTGTTCTTGGTGTGTCACCAGTTCCAGTGGGCGGTCACCAGTGTTCTTAGTGTGTCACCAGCTCCAGTGGGCGGTCACCAGTGTTCTTAGTGTGTCACCAGCTCCAGTGGGCAGTCACCAGTGTTCTTAGTGTGTCACCAGCTCCAGTGGGCGGTCACCAGTGTTCTTAGTGTGTCACCAGCTCCAGTGGGCGGTCACCAGTGTTCTTAGTGTGTCTCCAGCTCCAGTGGGCGGTCACCAGTGTTCTTAGTGTGTCACCAGCTCCAGTGGGCGGTCACCAGTGTTCTTAGTGTGTCACCAGCTCCAGTGGGCGGTCACCAGTGTTCTTAGTGTGTCACCAGCTCCAGTGGGCAGTCACCAGTGTTCTTAGTGTGTCACCAGCTCCAGTGGGCGGTCACCAGTGTTCTTGGTGTGTCACCAGTTCCAGTGGGCGGTCACCAGTGTTCTTAGTGTGTCACCAGCTCCAGTGGGCGGTCACCAGTGTTCTTAGTGTGTCACCAGCTCCAGTGGGCAGTCACCAGTGTTCTTAGTGTGTCACCAGCTCCAGTGGGCGGTCACCAGTGTTCTTAGTGTGTCACCAGCTCCAGTGGGCGGTCACCAGTGTTCTTAGTGTGTCACCAGCTCCAGTGGGCGGTCACCAGTGTGCTTCATGTGTCACCAGCTCCAATGGGCGGTCACCAGTGTTCTTAGTGTGTCACCAGCTCCAGTGGGCGGTCACCAGTGTGCTTCATGTGTCACCAGCTCCAGTGGGCGGTCACCAGTGTGCTTCATGTGTCACCAGCTCCAGTGGGCGGTCACCAGTGTTCTTAGTGTGTCACCAGCTCCAGTGGGCGGTCACCAGTGTTCTTAGTGTGTCACCAGCTCCAGTGGGCGGTCACCAGTGTTCTTAGTGTGTCACCAGCTCCAGTGGGCGGTCACCAGTGTGCTTCATGTGTCACCAGCTCCAGTGGGCGGTCACCAGTGTTCTTAGTGTGTCACCAGCTCCAGTGGGCGGTCACCAGTGTGCTTCATGTGTCACCAGCTCCAATGGGCGGTCACCAGTGTTCTTAGTGTGTCACCAGCTCCAGTGGGCGGTCACCAGTGTGCTTCATGTGTCACCAGCTCCAGTGGGCGGTCACCAGTGTGCTTCATGTGTCACCAGCTCCAGTGGGCGGTCACCAGTGTTCTTAGTGTGTCACCAGCTCCAGTGGGCGGTCACCAGTGTTCTTAGTGTGTCACCAGCTCCAGTGGGCGGTCACCAGTGTTCTTAGTGTGTCACCAGCTCCAGTGGGCGGTCACCAGTGTGCTTCATGTGTCACCAGATTCAGTGGGCGGTCACCAGTGTTCTTAGTGTGTCACCAGCTCCAGTGGGCGGTCACCAGTGTTCTTAGTGTGTCACCAGCTCCAGTGGGCGATCACCAGTGTTCTTAGTGTGTCACCAGCTCCAGTGGGCGGTCACCAGTGTTCTTAGTGTGTCACCAGCTCCAGTGGGCGGTCACGAGTGTGCTTCATGTGTCACCAGCTCCAGTGGGCGGTCACCAGTGTGCTTCATGCGTCACCAGCTCCAGTGGGGAGTCACCAGTGTGCTTCATGTGTCACCAGCTCCAGTGGGCGGTCACAAGTGTTCTTAGTGTGTCACCAGCTCCAGTGGGCAGTCACCAGTGTTGTTAGTGTGTCACCAGCTCCAGTGGGCAGTCACCAGTGTTCTTAGTGTGTCACCAGCTCCAGTGGGCGGTCACCAGTGTTCTTAGTGTTTCACCAGCTCCAGTGGGCGGTCACCAGTGTTCTTAGTGTGTCACCAGCTCTAGTGGGCAGTCACCAGTGTTCTTAGTGTGTCACCAGCTCCAGTGGGCGGTCACCAGTGTTCTTAGTGTGTCACCAGCTCCAGTGGGCGGTCACCAGTGTTCTTAGTGTGTCACCAGCTCCAGTGGGCGGTCACCAGTGTTCTTGGTGTGTCACCAGTTCCAGTGGGCGGTCACCAGTGTGCTTCATGTGTCACCAGCTCCAGTGGGCGGTCACCAGTGTGCTTCATGTGTCACCAGCTCCAGTGGGCGGTCACCAGTGTGCTTCATGTGTCACCAGCTCCAGTGGGCGGTCACCAGTGTTCTTAGTGTGTCACCAGCTCATGTGGGCGGTCACCAGTGTTCTTAGTGTGTCACCAGCTCCAGTGGGCAGTCATCAGTGTTCTTAGTGTGTCACCAGCTCCAGTGGGCAGTCACCAGTGTTCTTAGTGTGTCACCAGCTCCAGTGGGCGGTCACCAGTGTTCTTAGTGTGTCACCAGCTCCAGTGGGCGGTCACCAGTGTTCTTGGTGTGTCACCAGCTCCAGTGGGCGGTCACCAGTGTTCTTAGTGTGTCACCAGCTCCAGTGGGCGGTCACCAGTGTTCTTGGTGTGTCACCAGCTCCAGTGGGCGGTCACCAGTGTTCTTAGTGTGTCACCAGCTCCAGTGGGCGGTCACCAGTGTTCTTGGTGTGTCACCAGCTCCAGTGGGCGGTCACCAGTGTTCTTAGTGTGTCACCAGCTCCAGTGGGCAGTCACCAGTTTTTTATGTGCACCAACTTGGCTTTTCTCTGACATCCAAACTATAACATCTCATTACTGTTCTGCAACATCCAACTGGCCATTGTCAGCAAAGAGGAGGCAACATCCAGCTGGCCATTGTCAGCAAGGAGGAGGCAACATCCAGCTGGCCATTGTCAGCAAAGAGGAGGCAACATCCAGCTGGCCATTGTCAGCAAGGAGGAGGCAACATCCAGCTGGCCATTGTCAGCAAGGAGGAGGCAACATCCAGCTGGCCATTGTCAGCAAGGAGGAGGCAACATCCAGCTGGCCATTATCAGCAAGGACGAGGCAACATCCAGCTGGCCATTGTCAACAAGGACGAGGCAACATCCAGCTGGCTATTGTCAGCAAGGAGGAGGCAACATCCAGCTGGCCATTGTCAGCAAGGAGGAGGCAACATCCAGCTGACCATTGTCAGCAAGGAGGAGGCAACATCCAGCTGGCCATTGTCAGCAAGGACGAGGCAACATCCAGCTGGCCATTGTCAGGAAGGAGGAGGCAACATCCAGCTGGCCATTGTCAGCAAGGACGAGGCAACATCCAGCTGGCCATTGTCAGCAAAGAGGAGGCAACATCCAGCTGGCCATTGTCAGCAAGGAGGAGGCAATATCCAGCTGGCCATTGTCAGCAAGGACGAGGCAACATCCAGCTGGCCATTGTTAGCAAGGACGGGGCAACATCCAGCTGGCCATTGTCAGCAAGGAGGAGGCAACATCCAGCTGGCCATTGTCAGCAAGAAGGAGGCAGGTTCCTGGGAGCTCATTACAGTAAAACATAGAAACATATAAATAAAAGAATCTGCAGAAGGTCTGTTGGTCTGAGAGGCAGCTCTTGTTTATACCTAACTAAAGTAATTTATATATACAAGTCTATTCTTCATTTGAAACATTTTGGTCAGAAATCAATAATCCAGTTCACACACCAGTTGTTAACCAAGTCTATGGTGAATTTATTGGTTATCCAAATAATATCATGGTGTTCGTTCACGAGGACAGTTGAATGGGTGGAAAAGTTCCCAGACTATTGATGGTGCACGGATATGCAGAAGTAGTCGGCGGCGCATTATGCCCAGTATCAGGGAAGGGGTCCAGTGTGTCTGTCTGTAGTTAGACATCTGGAGGAGACTATGACTTCTTATTTATACAGTTACACATCAAGGCTCACACGGAGTCGTATATTGTTTACATAAGTGACCAGAGACATGGCTTATCTTAACAGTGACCGGAGACATGCCTCACCTTAACAGTGACCAGAGACATGGCTCACCTTAACAGTGACCAGTGTTACAGTGCCCTCTCCTATTTCTTTCGTTTGCCTGCTTTAAGAGTCATATCAGCCCTCCCTACTGATTCTCTGAGATACAGGGAGTCTGTTGGTATATGTGGCGATCAGACCGGCCGCCAGATAAGGGAGAAATTTACATTATAAGTTGTAGGTATGGGGAAGGTGGCGCCCTGATATAAATGAAAGAGTACCCTCTACCTGCAGATCTGTGGGATATCTGGGGCTTGACTCAATTATTTACTTATTTAATTTAATAACGAAGGACCACCCACTTTTGAGAAAAGAGGGAAACTAATACAAAGTGATCATTAGAAACCACACTGAAGAACCAGTGTCTATGGATAAGTATTAGAAAGAATAATCAATTAAATAAAGAATGGACTGTACGATTAATTAACTAAAGTCAGAGCCTCAAACACCTACATTGGGGGGGGGGGGTATTACTAGAACTTCATATACGTCTAGGAACTAGTGTGGTTCGTCACCAGTTCATTGTTGAGTAAATAATATTATGACCTAAAATGTTATAGAGTCAATATGTAAACTCAAATAGTGAATATTAATGATTATTAAATTAAGAAGCAATCATCTAAGTAAACACATAAATTTCCAATAATAGGATATGGTAAGAATATTCAATATGATAATCTTGCAAATTTGTATAATAATAAAATGGAAGAATTAAATGTGTACAAAAAAGTCTTAGCTTTAAGACGATTTCTATGACATCGTTCGTGATTCGTCCTCGTGATCTCAGGATCTCCGCTTAGAAGAAATTAGAGGGGATTAACACAAATGCTGTTAACGACTCGTTGACTCCTCACATACGAGCTGTAATTTAAAAGATATTAAGTAGCATTGAACTAGGCTACTTTGATCTCAATATTCATGAAAATAGAAAATA
Organism: Procambarus clarkii; assembly: GCF_040958095.1. Taxonomy (NCBI): domain Eukaryota; kingdom Metazoa; phylum Arthropoda; class Malacostraca; order Decapoda; family Cambaridae; genus Procambarus; species Procambarus clarkii. The sequence goes on from NC_091200.1 coordinate 35,791,409, forward strand.
AACATTAATGCGGTACTAACGTTGGATTTGGGGTCGTCTCACTATATAACGACAGACTACTCACGAAATATACAATCTTAAATGATGCGTCAAGAAAGAAACTATACTTAACATGAGTGCAGTAACTACTGAAGTCTGCCGATATCGTGTCTGCCAGTCCCAGACTTTCACGGCGTTGTACACGTGTTTGCGGGTTTTGGCGTTATTGATTGGCCGAGCACTATGGAGCACGTGGAAGAATAATTATTCGGTATTAGTTGGGTATCAGTGTAACTCTTGCTGATAACTCCCCAACGCCACGTGTCTCGCCGCTCTTGACGCCAAGACCTGCCGCTGTCTAAGCACGCTGGCTGCACAATGGCGTCTCCGCCTTCCCCAACCCGCGTCGTCTCGCATTCACCACAGAAATTATTAATCACGAATAATACTATTTCGCGCAATTGTGGTTGAAATACTTTAATGAGGACTGGGTTGCTATTATAGGGATTTAAATATTATCGCTTTCTCGTCTTATGGTGTTAAACGAGAAATGGAGAAGATTTTAGTTTTCTCCGTGGCATTCACGCGTGACAGAAAAACTATTACTTGATAACAATTGTAACTAAAAACTCTCGATTTAGAATTATTGGGAGTTGTGTTATCCATAAGTAATTATTACACGGAATACTGATGATTTTAGAGAACCACATTCAATTCTCTAACATATTGGTAACAAATGTGTTTAACTAGACATTATATGACGCAATATTGCAACTCTATTTCATGAGAATTTCAGCATTAATACGCAGATGCAATGGTTAGTTTATGTTGACACTACTGTTAGTAAATTTAGTGACTACTGTGAGGGAATCTAGATTCCCTCAGCTAGTTTTCCTAGTTTCTAGATTAGGCTAGTCACTCTAGGGACTCTAGAAACTGAAGCTTTCAAACTAACATATACTTGTGGGGTGTTGAATGAAAGCTTATGTTAAGGACTGTCGGTTGGGACTGGTTAGAGGTCTGTGATTGCTCTGTAGAGAGAATTAGAGATTTTACTGTTTCTGTGAAATAGGATGAGGTGAGAGTGAAGTGGTATGTCAGGTACTTGACTCTAACCGTTAGAGGTGGGGGGGGGGAGAGTGGGGTGAACGTTGCCCCCCCCCCCCCACCATGTGAGACATTGCGCCTTGTCTTTAGGCCTTCCCTCCTTGTGACGTCACAGGACGCCTGAGGGAGAGTGAGGCCTGTGATAGGAGTAGGCATGTCTGGTCTGAGCTGTGTTTTGGCGCGAACGGCTGTGATTGGAAGCGGCACGAGGGAGCAGTGCCGGCTTCGTGCTGATTGGTCAAGACAAAGTAGGGGAGGAGGTATGGGCATTTGAGTTTCCCTGCCCACCAGAGAGTCAGTTTGAATTGGGGGGCAAGCGGAGGAAGAAGTGACTGGTGGAGGTGGCAGGCCTGCCACCTCCACCCCTGTTAATTGCTTCTGTCGTCCAAATTACTCATCGAGCACGGCACTCCTGCCATCAGGGGTTGTGTCGAGGCCCAATTGGCATGAATTGGGGTCAAGGATTTACGGAAGGAACAGTAAAAAGCTAAATAGACAGTTGACAGTGTTCACCCAAGAGGCAGCTGGCAGAGCCTCATGGTGTAACAGGTGGTTTAAATAACCTGTCTAGTGTTGATAGACAATTGGTAGAATCGGGCTAGTGTAATTGTGGTGAGATTACAGGCCCATGTTGGACTTTGAATTCCGCCAGGCGGCGTCAGTGTGGGGACGCCGCCGGCCATTGTCACCCGAGTGTAGAGCAAGGCAGGCTCTGGTTTGCTGGAGTTGTTGGTGATTCCCCATCCACGTGTGTATGCCCGGGGGCCACCCCCAGGCCACCCCGGCCACCCGCCACATGGACCGGCCGCTCGGCACGGCTCGGCCAACCCGCCTGCCCATGTGCCGGCTACCCCACCCGCCAGCCCGTGCGCCGGCTACCACCCCCCCTCTCAGCTCGGGAGGGGCGCTGTGGGCCACGTGGTGGCAACATGCCTTGGCCACCCCCTTGGCCCACTTGGCCACTTTCCCGGGACAGCCTAGGGCCACATCTTGTTGACGCATGAGGAGCAAGCTAAGTGTTGACAGCTAGAGTGGTAGTGACCTGGGAAATGAGTGAAATAAGGAGAGGAAAACGTGAGTACAATAGTCAGTGTAACAGTGTCTCAGTATTAGTGGAAATTCACGGTAAAGCTGTGTTGTCCCATAGCCCTGCCAGGCTAGGGAAGCAGCTGAGAGACAGCTGTCAGTGGCACGTCCAGGTGACTGGTAGGGCGGTACCTGGAGATAGATGTTGTACACGACCACACTGTAGTTATATATATATATATATATATGTGTGTAGACTGACTCGAGTATGTAACCGGTCAGTGTAGAGATTTACCATATAAGTGAACCAGCCTGTCGATTCTATATAATCGTTCAGACTTGATTAATGCCATAGTGTGCCGCATATAAATTGTATCATTAGAGGTAGGCAGGCCAGGTTGCAGGGATGTCAGTCGGTACCCTGAGGTCTGTGTGGTTAGTTTCATTTACCTGATGATATAATTTTCATTGATTGTGTGAATGCCATTTCTATGTGTTCATTTGCATGTTTTATGTACTGTGTGGTGAGTCAGTAGATGTGATTGCTGACTGATTGCCTAATGATGTCATTAGCATGTGGGGTATGCTGACGGCATCATTATGTTGCAGGTTATTGCAGTGTTGTTATCAGTTTATCAGTTTATACGACATTATTGCTGCCCTGGGAGCTGTGTTGAGGGTTTAAGGGACCTCTAGGATTATTCAGGGGAATTCACAGTACTTAATGAGAGCAGGCAATTGATTTATTAATTGCCTTGCTGAGGTAAGTGTGTGTTCACTGTTGTCCTTTGCAACGGTTGCAAGAAAAGGGGGGCAGTAATATTGGTATACTCTTGTGTGTTGCACAACCGTGTGTCATTATTGTGTGGGCACAGTAATTAACGAGTTGCAGTAGCCGCAACCGTATGTGGGCAGTGCATTTGTGTTGTTGCATGCCAATGTAGTGTGACCTATGTAACACTGGGGTTACTTTGTTTCTTTAAGTTGTGTTGAGGACTTAAGGATTCAGTGAGTTAATAATTGGGGAATTAACTGGATAAGGGGTGCACACTTACTGTGGAGTGAGTGAGGGCTGTTATGAGAGAGAACAGCGTTGAGCTTGAGTGAGATACGTCTCGGGAGCAATTAATTGTCCGTGTGACAACTAATTGACCACTCTAGCTAATTATGTAATTAGCCTTCTCATCATGAATTCACGTAGTGGGAGAGGATCTGTCAGTATTTGTGTTAACGTAATTTGCTCGAGACTAATTACCTTTCTGGGGTATAGCAATTAGTAACTCATGTTAATTAGTGGAGTAATTAACGTCTGAGGGCTCAGATGACTCGGTAAAGCGAGGTCATGGAGCTAGCGTAAATCGTTGTATTAATCATATCCTGTCTGAGGACAGTGGATTAACGGCACTTAATTAGTTAATTCGGGGTAATTAACTCCTTTCCCGTGAATTCACAGTGTTTGATGAGACCTGCTTAGGCAGTGAGGAGTGAGACGTATTTATGGATGATTAATTATCGGTCCTGGTGACAGTTAATTAATTGCTCGGAGTTAATTAGGGTAATTAACACTCACTAGTAATTTTTTGACACAGACTGTTGAGAAGCTACCAAGTTAGGGTAGGCTTAGTTAACGTAACTCAATGGGGATGTAATTAGTGGTCCGTTTGACCTTAATTAAGAATTACTCACTGAATACTTGCTAGGAGTCAAGTGTGATGTAATATAAGTTTGAGTTATTGTTAACAAGAGAGACAAGTGTTAATGATTAACGTAGAGTATCATCATGATGTTGTCTAGTGTGAGACAATTGTTTGTGATTACCGTAGTACTTTGTTGCTGACTGCTGCGATCAGTCAATTAACGTAATTAATCACTTAAGGCAATTTCTTTAGGTTGTCGTCTGGTGACGAGAGTAGAGTAATCTAGGGATTTGTGGAGCTGTGTCCCAGAATCCCACCTTGCCTGTCTTTGTTACAATTTACAGTGCAACTTCTTGTAGGGAGTTGCAAAGAGTGTTCACACTGGGTTGTGATAGGGGGAGTCACTGTTGGACTACCCGCCTAGTTACGTGGGTCTCTCCTGGGGGCCTGGAGGACCCCTAAGCTTGTGATTATAGTAGCTGTCAGGGAAACCGAGACACTATTGATTGCATGCTTGTGTCTTCAGTGGATATCCTTCATTTGTTCAGTTAGTTCATGTTGTCAGCCCGAAGTGTCAGCAAGATGGAGCCTGCTGTCACTTCTCGAGGGGCTGTTGAATAGCTGTGTTGCAAATGCCACTTGATTTACAATAACGTAACCATTCGCTGTGGTGTAACTTAGTCTGTGACATTTTTCTTTGATTTGCAATATTGCGTCATCAGCGGGCACACCTGTGTTCAGGTTAGTTCAGTATGCAGCCTCACAGCAAGGGTTGCTATTTAGCTGTTTGTTATCGTGCCACTGGATGGACATTAACGTAACGTAAACTCGGTAATGTAGTAGTTAGTCTCTTGTTATTAATAAATTGTTATGTTATAGAAAACGGTCTTTGATGTCAACCCTTCAACCATATTATTCCACCATATTTCTGCATATTATTAAATGTTGATGTGATCTTGGTAAGGCGGCTGTTCTTGGGAATTCGAATTCCAATTCATAGCGTCACATCAAATATAAATATTTGATTGTGAGAACCCGTCGGTTACCCTTTATTAGTTTTAACATCTTGTTTAACTAGGAGGAGCCAGCAGCCAATTGTGGACAGGTTTTCACCCCTAGTGGTGAAGGCCTGGCGGTTTGCTCCCGCTTTTCCTTTTTCTACTGGACTCATGCTTAACTGCCGTGAACAGCCTTTAAACATGTAGTCCACCTCCTAAGGGAGGTAGGCGTAGAAAAAAATCTCACAACTACTGTAGTTAGTATATAATAATAATGATTTATTATAATACAGTAGTAGTTTATTAGTGTTGGAAATTTCCAACAAGACCTGCCATTTTGTAGAAAACGCTAGCCGATTGCGAACTGGCCGACTTAGGTCATGGACGACCAATCAGAGCCTGCTGTGACGTCACCGAGTGTCCCGGGCGGCGCGAACGTCAGCGTTGACCTGACTGTGGAGGTGAGAGGACGTGCCTCGGTCAGCTCTCAAGGATTTGAGGCTTTACAAGCCTTTCTCAGTGGATGAGAGCTAGCCATCGCAGCCCACCAGAGTTATTGGAGACCCTGCGCTTCTGGGAGCAAAAAGGAAGCCAAGTTCATTGAGCGGAGGAGTGCCAAACTTGGAAAATTGGTCGGCGACGACGCTGGGCGGCGCCGCTCGACGCTGTGGGTCTGGAAGGTGTGACGTGCAGGCTTAGTTGTGACCGGGTCACATTCACTGAGGGTTTTGGAGGGACGAAACCGTTCCTAGGACAAGGAGCAACGCCTTGTAGAAGGGATGAGTGCGTGCATTAGTGACTAGCTCAGTGCCCACTGGCGAACCAGGATTGGGAAAGCTGAATCTCTGGGATTGGATCGGCGATGACGCGAAGGCTTCATGACACCTGAGGACCTGTGGAACGTTCCTGGATCGTCAAGGACCGAATCAGGAAGCGTGGGAACCTCACACCATCAAGGGACAGGCGTCATGAGCCAGGAATGTAAAGGTAGATCAAATTTCCCTCCCATTACCCCTTGTTTGAGTAGGCTAGATAGGCCACGATATTTGCATATGTATGTTGCAGTATAGCATAAATACTTTAGTAGTAGGATAGGCTGCAGGGCAGCTTGTGTCCAGGACTGTTGGAGAGGACAGTGTGCGTGAACGGCAGGACAGTTGAAGAGGTGGTGGCGAAGAGGCTCTTCTGTGAGAGAGTGTGTGACTCCTGTCTAATATGCCCAGTTGAAGGAGTGGTTGGAGGTCGTGAAAGAAGAGTTGCTGACGATCTCCAGATTTATTATCCTTATTTTCCTTTTCATGTATTGCTTGTGATTGTATGTGTGATCATGTAATTGTGTCAGTAAATTCACACATTTTATCATTGTGTTTAAGTGTGCCTCCATTATAATATTTCTCTATGAGCATACACGAGGGTTATCATAGTACCACCTAGGGAACTTCACGTTCTCTATAGAAGTTCTTATCGCCTGGAGAGTGGTAAAGCAGCACAGACTTATATAAAAGTGTACCCTAGGCCATCCGACTAGTATCAGAGCCTGACTGGTGGTAACAGGTAACGTAGTGGCTGGAGAGAGGTAAAGCCACACAGACTTTTATGGGAGAGTACCCTGGGCTGACAGTCCAGTAGCAGATCTACAGGAGTAGAAACACTCTGGCAACAAACAGTATAGAATACACCCCCTGAACTGCATCGCTGGGGTGCAGATATACTAACCCAGCTGGCGACCTTGTTAAGAAGAAGATAGAGAAGACAGGCGGGAAAGGAGTTCCTGCAACCTTTTTGTCTGGCAGGCAAGACTCAGGGAGGTTATTGCTATAAGGTAAGCCTGAGTCTTCCTTCACTTCTCCATGGGTCTAAGTCGGAACTGTTAACAGCAGTTTCCCCGTGGTTGATTGAAGGGCTCCTAGGGTGAATCAGTGGCACCCCCCCCTTTAGTGTTGGGAGCAAAGACCTGCGGTGGTGGGCATTGCTGGTCCTCTCCTGTGGGACCAAGGAGACTCCGGTGAATCCCGGGAGTCGGAGGTTCTGAGTATTCTGCCTTCTGAGCCCCTAGCAGCCAAGTGCTAGCAAAGCCCCAGCCCACCCCTCGTGACAAGAACTGGCGACCTCGCCAGGATTTGAACCACGGTAGCCAAGAACTGGCAACTTCGCCAAGAAGCGTGGATCAGGCTACAGTGTTGCCATGGTATGGTAATCAAGCTACAGTGTTGCCCAAAATTCAAGACAGTGTTGCCAGGGTACTAATGCAGTGTTGCCAGTGAATTCAGTGGTACTGTTATCCAACCAGCTAAGGGACTGAAACGATGAAATTAGTACCTACTAACTTGTCTGTGCTGCCGTGTATACTCAATGATATAGAGATGGAGGAGGATAAAGTAAAGAAATGTATTAAGACAAGAGATGAGAGAATTTTGGAAGAGTGTACTAAGGACCAGCTCCAGCAAGTGGCAAACCACTTTGGGATCAGGTTGAGGACGACTAAGGTAGCGGAGCGAATATAGAGATCAAGGCACAGCTCACGGCTCGAGAGGAGGCGACGGGAGAGGAGCCATCTCAAGAGGAGCCGTCTCAGGGAGAGAAGCCATCCCAAGAAGAGCCGTCCCAAGGTGAACCGTCCCAACTAGAGCCATTCCAAGTGCCTACCAGTGTGGGGAGAACTCACAGTGACCGTAAGAGCAGTGCAAGGTCCAACTGTAGTAAGAGGAGCCTGCAACTGGAAATAATGAAGATGCAACTGGAAGCCCAGCTGCGACGAGAGGAAAGTGAAGCACAAATGCAGCGAGAGGAACGTGAAGCTCGGCTGCGGCGAGAAGAAGGAGAGAGACAACTGCGACTGGAGGAGATAAAGGCAAAGAAAGAAGTCGAATCGCGTCGCGTTGATCGTGGGCTACCCTCACTACCTGCACGGCGGGATGATCTCAAGGTAAGGGAACGTGACTTACCTACGTTCGAACCTCAAGAAGCTGAGGCATTCTTCGAACACTTCGAATGCATAGCGACTCTGAAGGATGGGCCGGAAGATGATTGGGCTGCTCTAGTCCAGGGCAGGTTGACTGATGAGGCCCGGGAAGCCTACAACATGCTGGACTAGAGGAGTGTGCTAGTTACAACGTGATTAAGAATGCGGTGCTCCACTCAATCCGGCTGACTCCGGAGATGTACCAGAAGCGGTTCAGAGAGTGTACAAGAGCGTCGGGGAAGTCTTACGCCGAGATTGCCAGGGATATGGAACGGAAATTCCTACGATGGTTGAAGGCAGAGGAAGCGGAATCGGCGGATGAGATCAAACGACTGATAGTGATGGAGAAGTTTATGTCAGTGCTCCATCCTGAGTTGCGAGTAAGGGTGAGAGAAGCAGGTATTAAGGACCTGAAGGCTGCAGCGGACCGAGCCGACATGCTGGAGGAGGCACTACATCTCAGGAGGGAGGGGCCGCCCAGACACTCGCCTTACCCCAGGTCGGGAGGGAACTTCAGGAGTTCAGGAGGAGCGAGGATGGGTGGGGACTCTCCCAAGAGTAGTGTACCCAATGAGGTAACCCAGTTCAAGAGCTCAAGGGACGCGAGGAGGACGCCCCAAGCTGTGAGCAGTGGACCTAGCTTGGGAGCGAGTGCTGCTGCCCGGGAACCGACGACAGGGAGTCCTAGGAGGACCCAGGGAACCTCTACCATTGGTGCTACCAGGGTGACTGGTAAAGGGTCGCCCAGGAGAGGCGGTCGGTGTTACAACTGTGGGGTACGAGGACACTTTGCAAGGGAGTGCGGTCGCCCCAGGCACGGTGGAAACGTGGCTTTCGCGAGGATAGGAAGCGAAGAAGCCAACGATAACTCAGGTGATATGCCGGTGATGAGGGAGACGAAGATTCACCCCTTTGTGTATGAGGGGACGGTGAAGATAAGAGGAGCTGATCATGTGCCAGCGAGGATGCTGAGGGACACTGGATCCGACTTCACCCTTGTTAGTGAATCCCTCTTCCCAGAGGACTACAGAAGTTCCAGTACAGGGGAAGCCCTGATGAGGACGTTGGAGGGACAAGTGAGGATGCCCCTTCATAAGGTGACTCTTAATTCAGAGTATGGTTGTCAGACTCTCGAGGTAGGGGTCTGTGCTTTACTGCCGAGGATGGAAGCTCAGGTGATCCTAGGGAATGACTCCTGTGAGGGATGTGTTCTCCCGAATTTGATTAAAGGTGAGGAGTGTATAGAGCCCTATCGACAGAGCAGCAGGACGGGCACCAGCAGTGGCGAAATGGAAATTGCGAGAGTGGCATTTCCGGTATGCGCGGTGACGTCGGGACGAGGCGTCAAGGAAGATGATGTGAGCGGATTTAGTCATGCCGAAGAGAACATGCCAGGTGACCTGGGGCTCGATCGTTTGTTCCGGGAAGAGGCCAGAGGACAAGCGACAGGTGAGGAAGGGTCGGATAGGAGTGTCCAAGTTACTGTCACCAGTCCTCTAGGTATTGACCGCACCCGTCTAGGTGAGCTGCAAAATGAAGAGTTTCCTGAGTTGGTACGGGAGGCGGAAGGAGATCTCGCAGGACCCGAGTCACCGACTCACTTCTTCATGGTAAAGGGAGTGCTTGTGAGGTAGTGGAGACCGGTTAGGGAATAAACGGGTGATGATATGCTGAGAGTGATGCGTCAGGTGGTGTTGCCAGCGCAGTACAGAGGCGCGGTGCTAAAGCTTGCACACTCAGTTGATCCCGTGGGTCACTTAGGAGTAACCAAGACCTTAAGCCGGCTTCGAGAACATTTCTATTGGCCGGGCATGGACGCGGATGTAAGAAGAATCTGCAAGACGTGTTTCCCGTGCCAGAGGGCGGGGAAGAACGTCCCTGCCATCCCGAAAGACCTTTGGTTCCAGTTCCTGCGTTTGGCCAGGCGTTTGAACGCCTAATAATCGACGTTGTGGGACCACTACCTAGGACAAGAAAGGCAAATAATTACTTATTGACCATCATGTGTGCTTCGACGAGATTTCCAGAGGCTGTCCCAGTGCGGAAGGTGACATCGAGATGCGACATGGGACACCTTCAGTGGTTCTTTGCTTGGGTAGGTGTGCACCCAAGAAGATCCAGTCCGACTGTGGAAGTGTTTTCCAGTCGAGGTGGTTTAGGCAGGCTATTGCAAGCTGGGGAATAGCCCAACTACGATCGTCACCTTATAGACCTCAATCGCAGGGAGCGATTGAGAGGTTCCACTCCACTCTGAAGACCATCTTAAGAGTGTATTGTGCAGAACTGGGAGCAGTATGGGATGAGGCTGTCTGTCCAGCCCTGTTTGCGATCCGAGATGTTATAGTTGAGTCTCTGGGATTCTCTCCATTCCAGCTAGTGTTTGGGCACGAAGTAAGGAGCCCGTTATTGATGCTGAAGGAGCAGTTGACGGCGGAGAAGACATTAGTGACAGTGGAAGAGTATGTGCAGAAATTTCATGAACGATTGGAAACGGCAAAGGAATTGGCTGTTGATCACTTGAAGACAGCTCAAGAGAAGATGTCGATCTGGTACGACAAAAAGGCTGTCCCAAGGGAGTTCGAGGCAGGAGCCAGAGGGATGATGTTGCTACCTGGGAGAGGTAGAGTGACGGAATCACGCTTTGGTGGTCCATACTCGGTTGTTCGGCGTGTGGGTCCTGTAAGTTATGAGATCAGCAAGCCGAATCACCCCAACAAGACACAGGTATGTCACATCAACCGTTTAAAGCCATACTTCCCTGAGGAGCAAGAGGGCGCGAGAGTGAAGGGAGCAACACAGTCGCAAAAAGGGAAATTGGCTCTGTGTATGGAGATGAGCCAAGTGTTGCCAGCAGAGGAAAGAAAGTGGGCCCGTGCCGATGGTACGCGCCTGTTTAATACAGAAAGTTTGGTACATCTAGAAGAGAGGCTGCATCATCTGGATCAAGGGAAAAGGAAAGATCTAGTGACCCTGATAAGAAGGAACAAGTCGCTCTTCACAGATGTGCCACGACGGCACAAGAGTGTGGTGCACGAGGAAGATGTGCGCGGAGGAAATCCAATCAAGCAGAGCGCTTATCGGGTGAGTTCTGAGAAGAGGAAGATCATGCACAGGTGGTGGAATATCTGCTAGCGAATGATCTCGCTGAGCCCAGCAATGGTGAGTGGAGCTCGCCCTGTGTGCTGGTCAAGAAGAGTGACGGATCATATCGTTTTTGCACCGACTATCGCAAAGTGAATTCCATAACCGTGTCGGACTCTCACCCGATGCCCCGAATAAGTGATTACATCGACCAAGTGGGAAACGCAAGGTTTGTCACCAAGGTCGATCTGCTGAAAGGATATTATCAAATCCCTTTGTCTCCGAGTGCGAGAAAGATCTCAGCGTTTGCTACTCCAGACGGATTGTACCAGTACAAAGTGCTTCCGTTTGGTATGAAGAACAGCGGAAGTTGTTTTCAGAGGATGATGAACGAAGTGCTAAGAGGGATGGAAGGCTGCACCGTGTACATAGATGATATTGTGGTGTACGCCGATAGCTGGAAACAACACATGAATCGACTGACGGAGTTGTTCCAACGATTGGAAGAAGCGAACCTGACAGTTAATCTGGCCAAGAGCGAATTCGGAAAGGCCCGATTAGAATACTTAGGTTTCGTCGTGGGTCAAGGGGAAGTGGGTCCAGTAGACCAGAATGTGATAACAATCAAAGAATATCCGAATCCCAGGACGAGAAAAGAATTGTCGCGATATCTAGGGATGATTGGATACTATAGAGGATTTTGCAAGAACTTCTCGACAGTGGCACACCTTCTGACTGAGTTACTATCTAAGAACGTTAGATGGAAGTGGAGGGAAGCTTGCCAGGAGCTTTTCGAGAAGACTAAGAATTTGTTGACTGAAGCGCCAGTCAACAAATTTTGACTGGCAGTCAAAAATCAGTTGACTGAAATCAGTCAACTGATTTCGCCTGACTTTGAGTTAAACTTTATCTTGTACATCGACGCTAGCAACGTGGGGATTGGAGCCATGTTAGCTCAACAGAAGGACGGAGTCCACCATCCAGTGGCATTCTACTCGAAGAAAATCGAAAAGTACCAGAGGGCTTATAGTACAGTGGAAAAGGAAGCCTTAGCCCTGATCCTGGCACTGAAGCATTTCGACGCCTATGTGGGGTGGAGGTACTAAACCGGTGCGAGTGTTCACCGAATATAACCCCTTGACGTTCGTGCACAGGATGAAGAACTCGAACCAGAGGTGAACAAGATGGGCCCTACTGTTGCAAGATTACTGGCTGGAAATCAAGCACATTAAAGGAAGGGAGAATGTGGTAGCAGATGCCCTCTCCCGGATTTACTAACCGAAATGACTCTTATTTTAAGGGGAGGGGTATGTTACTGTGCCTTCTCCTATTTCTTTCGTTTGCCTGCTTTAAGAGTCATATCAGCTCTCCCTACTGATTCTCTGAGATACAGGGAGTCTGTTGGTATTTGTGGCGACCAGACCGGCTGCCAGATAAGGGAGAAATTTACATTATAAGTTGTAGGTAAGGGGAAGGTGGCGCCCTGATATAAATGAAAGAGTACCCCCTACCTGCAGATCCGCCATTTTGTAGAAAACGCTAGCCGATTGCGGATTGGCCGACTTAGGTCACGGGCGACCAATCAGAGCCCGCCGTGACGTCAACGAGTGCCCTGGGCGGCGCCAACGTCAGAGTTGACCTGACTGTGGAGGTGAGAGGACGTGCCTCGGTCAGCTCTCAAAGATTTGAGACTTTACAAGCCTTTCTCATTGGATGAGAGCTAGCCATCGCAGCCCACCATCGTTATTGGAGACCTTGTGCTTCTGGGAAGCAAAAAGGAAGCCAAGTTCATTGAGCGGAGGAGTGCCAAACTTGGAAAATTGATCAGCGACGACGCTGGGCGGCGCCGCTCGACGCTGAGGATCTGGAAGGTGCGGCGTGCAGGCTTAGTTGTGACCGGGTCACATTCACTGAGGGCTTTGGAGGGACGACACCGTTCCTAGGACAAGGAGCAACGCCTTGTGGAAGGGACGAGTGCGTGCATTAGTGACTAGCTCAGTGCCCACTGGCGAACCAGGATTGGGATAGCTGAATCTCTGGGATTGGATCGGCGATGACGCGAAGGCTTCATGACACCTGAGGACCTGTGGAACGTTCCTGGATCGTCAAGGACCGACTCAGGAAGCGTGGGAACCTCACACCATCAAGGGACAGGCGTCATGAGCCAGGAATGTAAAGGTAGATCAAATTTCCCTCCCATTACCCCTTGTTTGAATAGGCTAGATAGGCCACGATATTTGCATATGTATGTTGCAGTATAGCATAAATACTTTAGTAGTAGGATAGGCTGCAGGGCAGCTTGTGTCCAGGACTGTTGGAGAGGACAGTGTGCGTGAACGGCAGGACAGTTGAAGAGGTGGTGGCGAAGAGGCTCTTCTGTGAGAGAGTGTGTGACTCCTGTCTAATATGCCCAGTTGAAGGAGTGTTGGAGGTCGTGAAAGAAGAGTTGCTGACGATCTCCAGATTTATTATCCTTATTTTCCTTTTCATGTATTGCTTGTGATTGTATGTGTGATCATGTAATTTGTGTCAGTAAATTCACACATTTTATCATTGTGTTTAAGTGTGCCTCCATTATAATATTTCTCGTATGAGCATACACGAGGGTTATCATAGTACCACCTAGGGAACATCACGTTCTTTATAGAAGTTCTTATCGCCTGGAGAGTGGTAAAGTGGCACAGACTTATATAAAAGTGTACCCTAGGCCATCCGACTAGTTTCAGAGCCTGACTGGTGGTAACAGGCAATGTAGTGGCTGGAGAGAGGTAAAGCCACACAGACTTTTATGGGAGAGTACCCTGGGCTGACAGTCCAGTAGCAGATCTACGGGAGTAGCAATACTCTGGCAACAAACAGTATAGAATACACCCCCTGAACTGCATCGCTGGGAAGCAGATATACTAACCCAGCTGGCGACCTTGTTAAGAAGAAGATAGGGAAGGCAGGCGGGAAAGGAGTTCCTGCAACCTTTTTGTCTGGCAGGCAAGACTCAGGGAGGTTATTGTTATAAGGTCAGCCTGAGTCTTCCTTCACTTCTCCACGGGTCTAGGCCGGAATTGTTAACAGCAGTTTCCCCGTGTTTGACTGAAGGGCTCCCAGAGTGAATCAGTGGCACCCCCACCCCTTTAGTGTTGGGAGAAAAGACCTGCGGTGGTGGGCATTGCTGGTCCTCTCCTGTGGGACCAAGGAGACTCCGGTGAATCCCGGGAGTCGGAGGTTCTGAGTATTCTGCCTTCTGAGCCCCTAGCAGCCAAGTGCTAGCAAAGCCCCAGCCCACCCCTCGTGACAAGAACTGGCGACCTCGCCAGGATTTGAACCACGGTAGCCAAGAACTGGCAACTTCGCCAAGAAGCGTGGATCAGGCTACAGTGTTGCCATGGTATGGTAATCAAGCTACAGTGTTGCCCAAAATTCAAGACAGTGTTGCCAGGGTACTAATGCAGTGTTGCCAGTGAATTCAGTGGTACTGTTATCCAACCAGCTAAGGGACTGAAACGATGAAATTAGTACCTACTAACTTGTCTGTGCTGCCGTGTATACTCAATGATATAGAGATGGAGGAGGATAAAGTAAAGAAATGTATTAAGACAAGAGATGAGAGAATTTTGGAAGAGTGTACTAAGGACCAGCTCCAGCAAGTGGCAAACCACTTTGGGATCAGGTTGAGGACGACTAAGGTAGCGGAGCGAATATAGAGATCAAGGCACAGCTCACGGCTCGAGAGGAGGCGACGGGAGAGGAGCCATCTCAAGAGGAGCCGTCTCAGGGAGAGAAGCCATCCCAAGAAGAGCCGTCCCAAGGTGAACCGTCCCAACTAGAGCCATTCCAAGTGCCTACCAGTGTGGGGAGAACTCACAGTGACCGTAAGAGCAGTGCAAGGTCCAACTGTAGTAAGAGGAGCCTGCAACTGGAAATAATGAAGATGCAACTGGAAGCCCAGCTGCGACGAGAGGAAAGTGAAGCACAAATGCAGCGAGAGGAACGTGAAGCTCGGCTGCGGCGAGAAGAAGGAGAGAGACAACTGCGACTGGAGGAGATAAAGGCAAAGAAAGAAGTCGAATCGCGTCGCGTTGATCGTGGGCTACCCTCACTACCTGCACGGCGGGATGATCTCAAGGTAAGGGAACGTGACTTACCTACGTTCGAACCTCAAGAAGCTGAGGCATTCTTCGAACACTTCGAATGCATAGCGACTCTGAAGGATGGGCCGGAAGATGATTGGGCTGCTCTAGTCCAGGGCAGGTTGACTGATGAGGCCCGGGAAGCCTACAACATGCTGGACTAGAGGAGTGTGCTAGTTACAACGTGATTAAGAATGCGGTGCTCCACTCAATCCGGCTGACTCCGGAGATGTACCAGAAGCGGTTCAGAGAGTGTACAAGAGCGTCGGGGAAGTCTTACGCCGAGATTGCCAGGGATATGGAACGGAAATTCCTACGATGGTTGAAGGCAGAGGAAGCGGAATCGGCGGATGAGATCAAACGACTGATAGTGATGGAGAAGTTTATGTCAGTGCTCCATCCTGAGTTGCGAGTAAGGGTGAGAGAAGCAGGTATTAAGGACCTGAAGGCTGCAGCGGACCGAGCCGACATGCTGGAGGAGGCACTACATCTCAGGAGGGAGGGGCCGCCCAGACACTCGCCTTACCCCAGGTCGGGAGGGAACTTCAGGAGTTCAGGAGGAGCGAGGATGGGTGGGGACTCTCCCAAGAGTAGTGTACCCAATGAGGTAACCCAGTTCAAGAGCTCAAGGGACGCGAGGAGGACGCCCCAAGCTGTGAGCAGTGGACCTAGCTTGGGAGCGAGTGCTGCTGCCCGGGAACCGACGACAGGGAGTCCTAGGAGGACCCAGGGAACCTCTACCATTGGTGCTACCAGGGTGACTGGTAAAGGGTCGCCCAGGAGAGGCGGTCGGTGTTACAACTGTGGGGTACGAGGACACTTTGCAAGGGAGTGCGGTCGCCCCAGGCACGGTGGAAACGTGGCTTTCGCGAGGATAGGAAGCGAAGAAGCCAACGATAACTCAGGTGATATGCCGGTGATGAGGGAGACGAAGATTCACCCCTTTGTGTATGAGGGGACGGTGAAGATAAGAGGAGCTGATCATGTGCCAGCGAGGATGCTGAGGGACACTGGATCCGACTTCACCCTTGTTAGTGAATCCCTCTTCCCAGAGGACTACAGAAGTTCCAGTACAGGGGAAGCCCTGATGAGGACGTTGGAGGGACAAGTGAGGATGCCCCTTCATAAGGTGACTCTTAATTCAGAGTATGGTTGTCAGACTCTCGAGGTAGGGGTCTGTGCTTTACTGCCGAGGATGGAAGCTCAGGTGATCCTAGGGAATGACTCCTGTGAGGGATGTGTTCTCCCGAATTTGATTAAAGGTGAGGAGTGTATAGAGCCCTATCGACAGAGCAGCAGGACGGGCACCAGCAGTGGCGAAATGGAAATTGCGAGAGTGGCATTTCCGGTATGCGCGGTGACGTCGGGACGAGGCGTCAAGGAAGATGATGTGAGCGGATTTAGTCATGCCGAAGAGAACATGCCAGGTGACCTGGGGCTCGATCGTTTGTTCCGGGAAGAGGCCAGAGGACAAGCGACAGGTGAGGAAGGGTCGGATAGGAGTGTCCAAGTTACTGTCACCAGTCCTCTAGGTATTGACCGCACCCGTCTAGGTGAGCTGCAAAATGAAGAGTTTCCTGAGTTGGTACGGGAGGCGGAAGGAGATCTCGCAGGACCCGAGTCACCGACTCACTTCTTCATGGTAAAGGGAGTGCTTGTGAGGTAGTGGAGACCGGTTAGGGAATAAACGGGTGATGATATGCTGAGAGTGATGCGTCAGGTGGTGTTGCCAGCGCAGTACAGAGGCGCGGTGCTAAAGCTTGCACACTCAGTTGATCCCGTGGGTCACTTAGGAGTAACCAAGACCTTAAGCCGGCTTCGAGAACATTTCTATTGGCCGGGCATGGACGCGGATGTAAGAAGAATCTGCAAGACGTGTTTCCCGTGCCAGAGGGCGGGGAAGAACGTCCCTGCCATCCCGAAAGACCTTTGGTTCCAGTTCCTGCGTTTGGCCAGGCGTTTGAACGCCTAATAATCGACGTTGTGGGACCACTACCTAGGACAAGAAAGGCAAATAATTACTTATTGACCATCATGTGTGCTTCGACGAGATTTCCAGAGGCTGTCCCAGTGCGGAAGGTGACATCGAGATGCGACATGGGACACCTTCAGTGGTTCTTTGCTTGGGTAGGTGTGCACCCAAGAAGATCCAGTCCGACTGTGGAAGTGTTTTCCAGTCGAGGTGGTTTAGGCAGGCTATTGCAAGCTGGGGAATAGCCCAACTACGATCGTCACCTTATAGACCTCAATCGCAGGGAGCGATTGAGAGGTTCCACTCCACTCTGAAGACCATCTTAAGAGTGTATTGTGCAGAACTGGGAGCAGTATGGGATGAGGCTGTCTGTCCAGCCCTGTTTGCGATCCGAGATGTTATAGTTGAGTCTCTGGGATTCTCTCCATTCCAGCTAGTGTTTGGGCACGAAGTAAGGAGCCCGTTATTGATGCTGAAGGAGCAGTTGACGGCGGAGAAGACATTAGTGACAGTGGAAGAGTATGTGCAGAAATTTCATGAACGATTGGAAACGGCAAAGGAATTGGCTGTTGATCACTTGAAGACAGCTCAAGAGAAGATGTCGATCTGGTACGACAAAAAGGCTGTCCCAAGGGAGTTCGAGGCAGGAGCCAGAGGGATGATGTTGCTACCTGGGAGAGGTAGAGTGACGGAATCACGCTTTGGTGGTCCATACTCGGTTGTTCGGCGTGTGGGTCCTGTAAGTTATGAGATCAGCAAGCCGAATCACCCCAACAAGACACAGGTATGTCACATCAACCGTTTAAAGCCATACTTCCCTGAGGAGCAAGAGGGCGCGAGAGTGAAGGGAGCAACACAGTCGCAAAAAGGGAAATTGGCTCTGTGTATGGAGATGAGCCAAGTGTTGCCAGCAGAGGAAAGAAAGTGGGCCCGTGCCGATGGTACGCGCCTGTTTAATACAGAAAGTTTGGTACATCTAGAAGAGAGGCTGCATCATCTGGATCAAGGGAAAAGGAAAGATCTAGTGACCCTGATAAGAAGGAACAAGTCGCTCTTCACAGATGTGCCACGACGGCACAAGAGTGTGGTGCACGAGGAAGATGTGCGCGGAGGAAATCCAATCAAGCAGAGCGCTTATCGGGTGAGTTCTGAGAAGAGGAAGATCATGCACAGGTGGTGGAATATCTGCTAGCGAATGATCTCGCTGAGCCCAGCAATGGTGAGTGGAGCTCGCCCTGTGTGCTGGTCAAGAAGAGTGACGGATCATATCGTTTTTGCACCGACTATCGCAAAGTGAATTCCATAACCGTGTCGGACTCTCACCCGATGCCCCGAATAAGTGATTACATCGACCAAGTGGGAAACGCAAGGTTTGTCACCAAGGTCGATCTGCTGAAAGGATATTATCAAATCCCTTTGTCTCCGAGTGCGAGAAAGATCTCAGCGTTTGCTACTCCAGACGGATTGTACCAGTACAAAGTGCTTCCGTTTGGTATGAAGAACAGCGGAAGTTGTTTTCAGAGGATGATGAACGAAGTGCTAAGAGGGATGGAAGGCTGCACCGTGTACATAGATGATATTGTGGTGTACGCCGATAGCTGGAAACAACACATGAATCGACTGACGGAGTTGTTCCAACGATTGGAAGAAGCGAACCTGACAGTTAATCTGGCCAAGAGCGAATTCGGAAAGGCCCGATTAGAATACTTAGGTTTCGTCGTGGGTCAAGGGGAAGTGGGTCCAGTAGACCAGAATGTGATAACAATCAAAGAATATCCGAATCCCAGGACGAGAAAAGAATTGTCGCGATATCTAGGGATGATTGGATACTATAGAGGATTTTGCAAGAACTTCTCGACAGTGGCACACCTTCTGACTGAGTTACTATCTAAGAACGTTAGATGGAAGTGGAGGGAAGCTTGCCAGGAGCTTTTCGAGAAGACTAAGAATTTGTTGACTGAAGCGCCAGTCAACAAATTTTGACTGGCAGTCAAAAATCAGTTGACTGAAATCAGTCAACTGATTTCGCCTGACTTTGAGTTAAACTTTATCTTGTACATCGACGCTAGCAACGTGGGGATTGGAGCCATGTTAGCTCAACAGAAGGACGGAGTCCACCATCCAGTGGCATTCTACTCGAAGAAAATCGAAAAGTACCAGAGGGCTTATAGTACAGTGGAAAAGGAAGCCTTAGCCCTGATCCTGGCACTGAAGCATTTCGACGCCTATGTGGGGTGGAGGTACTAAACCGGTGCGAGTGTTCACCGAATATAACCCCTTGACGTTCGTGCACAGGATGAAGAACTCGAACCAGAGGTGAACAAGATGGGCCCTACTGTTGCAAGATTACTGGCTGGAAATCAAGCACATTAAAGGAAGGGAGAATGTGGTAGGCAGATGCCCTCTCCCGGATTTACTAACCGAAATGACTCTTATTTTAAGGGGAGGGGTATGTTACTGTGCCTTCTCCTATTTCTTTCGTTTGCCTGCTTTAAGAGTCATATCAGCTCTCCCTACTGATTCTCTGAGATACAGGGAGTCTGTTGGTATTTGTGGCGACCAGACCGGCTGCCAGATAAGGGAGAAATTTACATTATAAGTTGTAGGTAAGGGGAAGGTGGCGCCCTGATATAAATGAAAGAGTACCCCTACCTGCAGATCCGCCATTTTGTAGAAAACGCTAGCCGATTGCGGATTGGGCGACTTAGGTCACGGGCGACCAATCAGAGCCCGCCGTGACGTCAACGAGTGCCCTGGGCGGCGCCAACGTCAGAGTTGACCTGACTGTGGAGGTGAGAGGACGTGCCTCGGTCAGCTCTCAAAGATTTGAGACTTTACAAGCCTTTCTCATTGGATGAGAGCTAGCCATCGCAGCCCACCATCGTTATTGGAGACCTTGTGCTTCTGGGAAGCAAAAAGGAAGCCAAGTTCATTGAGCGGAGGAGTGCCAACTTGGAAAATTGATCAGCGACGACGCTGGGCGGCGCCGCTCGACGCTGAGGATCTGGAAGGTGCGGCGTGCAGGCTTAGTTGTGACCGGGTCACATTCACTGAGGGCTTTGGAGGGACGACACCGTTCCTAGGACAAGGAGCAACGCCTTGTGGAAGGGACGAGTGCGTGCATTAGTGACTAGCTCAGTGCCCACTGGCGAACCAGGATTGGGATAGCTGAATCTCTGGGATTGGATCGGCGATGACGCGAAGGCTTCATGACACCTGAGGACCTGTGGAACGTTCCTGGATCGTCAAGGACCGACTCAGGAAGCGTGGGAACCTCACACCATCAAGGGACAGGCGTCATGAGCCAGGAATGTAAAGGTAGATCAAATTTCCCTCCCATTACCCCTTGTTTGAATAGGCTAGATAGGCCACGATATTTGCATATGTATGTTGCAGTATAGCATAAATACTTTAGTAGTAGGATAGGCTGCAGGGCAGCTTGTGTCCAGGACTGTTGGAGAGGACAGTGTGCGTGAACGGCAGGACAGTTGAAGAGGTGGTGGCGAAGAGGCTCTTCTGTGAGAGAGTGTGTGACTCCTGTCTAATATGCCCAGTTGAAGGAGTGTTGGAGGTCGTGAAAGAAGAGTTGCTGACGATCTCCAGATTTATTATCCTTATTTTCCTTTTCATGTATTGCTTGTGATTGTATGTGTGATCATGTAATTTGTGTCAGTAAATTCACACATTTTATCATTGTGTTTAAGTGTGCCTCCATTATAATATTTCTCGTATGAGCATACACGAGGGTTATCATAGTACCACCTAGGGAACATCACGTTCTTTATAGAAGTTCTTATCGCCTGGAGAGTGGTAAAGTGGCACAGACTTATATAAAAGTGTACCCTAGGCCATCCGACTAGTTTCAGAGCCTGACTGGTGGTAACAGGCAATGTAGTGGCTGGAGAGAGGTAAAGCCACACAGACTTTTATGGGAGAGTACCCTGGGCTGACAGTCCAGTAGCAGATCTACGGGAGTAGCAATACTCTGGCAACAAACAGTATAGAATACACCCCTGAACTGCATCGCTGGGAAGCAGATATACTAACCCAGCTGGCGACCTTGTTAAGAAGAAGATAGGGAAGGCAGGCGGGAAAGGAGTTCCTGCAACCTTTTTGTCTGGCAGGCAAGACTCAGGGAGGTTATTGTTATAAGGTCAGCCTGAGTCTTCCTTCACTTCTCCACGGGTCTAGGCCGGAATTGTTAACAGCAGTTTCCCCGTGTTTGACTGAAGGGCTCCCAGAGTGAATCAGTGGCACCCCCACCCCTTTAGTGTTGGGAGAAAAGACCTGCGGTGGTGGGCATTGCTGGTCCT
Source organism: Procambarus clarkii (assembly GCF_040958095.1). NCBI lineage: Eukaryota > Metazoa > Arthropoda > Malacostraca > Decapoda > Cambaridae > Procambarus > Procambarus clarkii. Next base: position 35,812,608 of record NC_091200.1, read on the forward strand.
CTCCTGTGGGACCAAGGAGACGCCGGTGAATCCCGGGAGTCGGAGGAGCTGAGTATTCTGCCTTCTGAGCCCCTAGCAGCCGAGTGCTAGCAAAGCCCCAGCCCACCCCCCGTGACACCCGAGACATGGCTCACCTTAACAGTGACCAGAGACATGGCTCACCTTAACTATGACCAGACACATGGCTCACCTTAACAGTGACCAGAGACATGGCTCACCTTAACAGCGAGGAAATTTGGTGTTGGAGTATGTGTGATATACGGGTCGTTGATGTGCCTGTGAAAGACATAGTAGAGGAAGGCAATCATGGAGGCTCTTCAGTTCTCTGCAGGTAATGAAACAAGTAATGGTTCTCTAAGGAACGTGTTTCAGTTAGGTAGGCCAAGGAAATCACTATAGTTTGCTATACAAGTGATTTCATCTCTTTATAGAAAAATGAGGAGAAATCAAAGTTTCTTAATTTGTTATAAGTTGTGAGATAACAGTGTAGGAGACCCGTTAATGCAGATGTACTCACCTAGTTGTACTCACCTAGTTGTGCTTGCATGGGTTGAGCTTTGGCTATTTGGTCCCGCCTCTCAACTCTCTATCAACTGATGTACAGGTTCCTGAGCCTACAGGGGTCTATCATATCTACAATTGAAACTTTGTATGGAGTCAGTCTCCACCACCTCAATTCCAAATGTATTCCATTTTTTAACTACTCTGACACTGAAAAGTTCTTTCTCATATCTCTGTGGCTCATTTGGGCACTCAATTTCTACCTGTGTCCCCTTGTTTTAAATAGCCCGTCTTTATCTACCCTATCAATTCCTTTGAGACTCTTTTATGTGGAGATCATGTTCCCCCAACTCTTCTGTCTTCAGCGACGTGAGGTTTAATTCCCGTAGTCTCTCCTTGTAGCTCATACCTCTCAGCTCGGGTACTAGTCTGGTGGCAAACGT